>NW_004444135.1:1372939-1387182 GCF_000243295.1 Trichechus manatus latirostris | reverse complement strand
TAGTTTGGGTAGGTAGTGTGTTTCTAGAAATTTATCCATTTCCTCTAGGTTTTCAAATTTGTTGGAGTATAGTTTTTCATAATACTCTGTTATAATCCTTTTTATTTCAGTTGTGTTTGTTGTAGTATCCCCTATTTCATTTCTTATTTGGATTATTTATGTCCTCTCCTGTTTTTGTCAGTTTGGCCAGTGGCTTGTCAATCTTGTTGACCCTTTCAAAGAACCAACTTTTGCTTTTGTTGATTCTTTCTATTGTTTTTCTATTCTCTGTTTCATTTATTTCTGCTCTGATCTTTACTATTTCCTTTTTCTGGTGGCTGTGCGTTTTTTTATGCTGTTCTCTTTCTATATGTTCGAGTTATGTAAGAGTTTTGATTTTGTCCCCTTCTTCTTTTTTGATGTGTTCATCTACTGGTATAAATTGTCCTCTGAGGACTGCCTTTGCACTGTGTCCCCAAGATTTTGATATGATGTATTTTCATTCTTATTTGATTCTAGGAGTTTTTTTAATTCCATCTCTGATTTCTTCTATTATCCAGTGGTTCATAAGCAGCATATCATTCAGTTTTCATGTAATTGATTTTTTTTCCTTGCTCTTCCTGTTGTTAATTTCTACCTTGATGGCATTGTGATCGGAGAAGATACTTTGTATTATTTCAATGTTTTGGATTTTGTGGACGTATGCTCTGTGGCCTAAGATGTGGTCTATTCTGGAGAACGTTCCATGTGCATTGGAAAAGAATGTGTACTTTGCAGTTGTTGAGTGGAGTGTTCTATACGTCTGTGAGATCAAGTTGGCTGATTGTGCCCTTTAGGTCTTCTGTATCTTTGTTGAGTTTCTTTCTAGATGTTCTGTCCTTTACCAAGAGTGGTGTATTGAAGTCTCCTACTAGTATTGTGGAACTGTCAATTTCTCTTTTCAGTGCTGTTAGAGTTTCTTTTATGTATTTTGGAGCCCTGTCGTTGGGTGTGTAATTATTTATTATGGTTATGTCTTCATGCTGAATCATCCCTTTAGTCATTTTATAGTGCCTTTCTTTGTCTTTTATGGTGGATTTTGCTTTAAAGTTTATTTCATCTGAAATTAGTATTGCCACTCTGCTCTTTTTGGTAGCTGTTTGCTTGATATATATTTTCCATCCTTTGATTTTTAATAAATTTACTTCTTTGCTTCTAAGGTGTGTTTCTTGTAGACAGCATATTGATGGATCCTGTTTTTTTATACATTCTGTCCCTCTCTGTCTCTCTACGGGTGCATTTAGGCCATTTACATTCAGTATAATTACTGATACGTGTGAGTTTATCACTGAAATTTTGTAGTGCTTTTTTTGTGGTGCTGACGATTTCTTTGTTCCTCTTACTCTCCTATTCTGAATTCCTTCTGTTTGTGGATTTTTTTTTCATTTCTTTTGTTTTTCTAGATTTTGTTTTTACTGAGACTTTATATTTTTATTCTTTATTTTGATGAATAGATTTGTTAACTTTCTTTGTGGTTACCTTGATATTTACCCTTATCTTCCTAGGTTTGAACCAGTCTATTATTACTTGGTATCACCTTGCCTTCCTCTCCCTTAGCAGATTCTATACCTACACCGTTCATTCCCTTTTTTATTGTGCTGATGTTGTTGTCATTTACAGATTAACCTCTCTGGTTCCCTGTTGTAATTCTTTTGATTTGGAATAGTCCTTGAGTGTTCATTTCCTAGGTTGGTATCTGGCTGGTATGATCTAGCATCCTAGATTCAGCCTGTGGTCTGATGTTGTTTGTTTTCACACTGAAGGACTCCCTTTAATAATTCATGTAAATTTGATTTGGTTTTTACATAGTTCCTTAATTTCTATTTATCTGGAAATATCCTAATTTCACCATCATTATTTGAATGAGAGTTTTGCAGGATATATTATTCTTGGCTGGCAATTTTTTCTTTCAAAGTTTTAAGTATGTCATCCCATTGCCTTCTTGCCTGCATGGTTTCTGCCGAATAATCCGAGCTTAGTTTTATTGTTTCTCCTCTATATGTGACTTTTTGTTTTTCTTAAGCTGTTCTCAGGATTCTTTCTTTGTCTTTGGTTTTAACGAGTGTGATTATGACATGCCTTGGTGATTTTCTTTTGAGGTCTATCCTATATGGGGTTTGTTGAGCTTCTTGGATGGGTGGCTTTTCATCTTTCATAATATTGGGGAAAATGTCTGTCAGCAGTTCTTCAACGATCCTCTCTGTGTTTTCTGTTTTCTCCCCCTGTTCTGGAAATCTGATCACTGGCAGATTTTTGCTTTTGATTGTATGCCACATAATTCTCAGGGTTTCTTCATTTTTGTTTTTATTTTTTTCTGATTTTTCCTCAAAAGGAGTTGTATCCAAGTGTTTGTCTTCAATTTCACTGATCCTGTCTTCCATCATTTCACACCTGTTCCTCAGCCTTTCAATGACAGTGTCCATTTCTGAAATCTTGTTGTTTATCTTTTGGATGTCTAGTTGTTGTTTTTGTATGATTTCTGGTTGTGAATTTATTTTGGCATTTTGTTCCTGTATTATTTTCCTGAATTCTTCCATTTTTGTCTTTCTCTTCCATGAATTTGTCTATTTTTCCTCATTTTTGTCTGCTTTTTGCTTCAATTCTTCGATAGCTCTGAATATTAGAGATTTGAATTCCCTATCAGGTAGTTCTAATGCCTTTTCTTCTACTGGAAAGTCATCTGGTGTTTTATTTTGGAGGTCTATTGGAACCATCCTGTCCTTTTTTTATATATATTTTCATATTGTCTGCTGTCTTAAGCTCATTCAGTAGCTATTTTCTTCATTTATTGATTATAGATTTGTTTGTTTCATCCTGCTTTTTTGTTTTATTTGGTTATGTCTGAGCAAGCGGGCTGTGTGTTCTTTGTTGTTTGCTCATCTGTGGGCACGATACTTTTCACCTCCTTGTCCAATGGGCAGGGTTAGTCTCTCAGCTATGGTACAGCTGGGCAGGTCCAGCTGAAGGGGAGTTCCTGGGATGGGTCATTTGTGCCACGTAGTAGGACCAAGTGGGCGGGCTAGGAGTCAGTGCATGGCAGGTTCCGGCAAGCCACAAATGTGCTGCTCAGAGGTGTGATGTTCAGTGCATGGTGCAGGTAGGCAGGAAGGAGGGGGGAGATTGTGATGTGTGGAGCTAAGATGGATATGGGAAAGAGAGGAGAGAAACAGGGGCAAAAAAAAAAAGAGTGCTAAGGGAGTCTGTCATTGGACTGGAGAGATGAGAAACTAAGAAATGGAGAAAAATGAAAATAAATAAATACATACATAAAAATTAGAAAGGGTAAGCCCCAGGGATTCCACTGGTGTGGCTGCGAAGACTGGGGAAGTGGCTCCCAGCCTGTGAAGTACAGCCTGGCTAGAAAGGGTAGAGGTGTCACACACTGCCAGGTATTCAGGAGATAGGAAGAGAAGGTAAGTATAACAAGATGAGAAACTGAGAAATGAAGAAATACAAAAGAAAAAATAGAGAAAAGAAAAAAGAAATGCCCCCAGGGATCCCACCACATAGCTGTGCAGACTAAGGCAGTATCTCCCATGCCACGCAGTACAGTCCGGCTAGAAGGGCCTCCCAAGCCAAGAAAATAAAAAGAAAACAAGCAAAAAATCAAAGCAAAATAAACAAAAAAAAAGCCCCGGGGAATCCACCAGCGTGGCAGCACGGCCAAGAAGCAGTTCCACAGTTGAGTGGCATTCCATAGCCTTTCAAGAGAAAGCAAAGATGGCACAAAGAGCCTGGTATTTGAGAGAAACGAGGAGGAAGTGGTGAGAGATATGGAAGAAACTAAAAGAAGTGGAAAAATACCACACCAGGAACAAACAAATGGCACTCAGGGAGCCAGCCAGTGTGGTTGGGTGGAATCCAAGCAGCACAGGGCTGAAGCCAGTGCCCCACAGCCAAGTGACTGTGGCTGTAGGAAGCAGAGAAGGCCGAGTGTGGGTGAAGAAAGGTGAGCAGTAGGAAAGGGTATATCACTGGTTACCAGTTGTTCTATCTCCTGCCGGGAGCTCCATGATGCTGCTTTCCTGTACTCCCTGTTCGCTGATGCCCAACAGGAGTCCGTACTGTGGTAGCTGATAGGGGACCTCCACTCATAACTCTCCTCGCTCTTTGTTCTCTGTCAGTTTCTCATTCCATTCGGTGCTCGGCTCAGTTCTTTATCTCTTCATTTGATGCTTAGGGTTCCAGGATTGATGTTTGTCTTTGTTTGACTTAGTTTTTCAGGTCTTTGCTGTGGAGGGACTGTGTGGTGTTTCTGTCTATAGCGCCATGTTGCCTGAAAGTCTACCCCTGGAGATTTTGAGCTCTCCAGCAAGTTCTGACAGGGTCTGCACCTACCCAATAGGAATCATTTTGTTTGTTAATAAGACTTTTAAAGATACAGTAAAACCTATGAAAGCCAGAACCTGTGTAAGGTAGCAACCTGTCCAGAGAAGGAAAACTCAAATATTTTCCCCTAAAAGGAGTGATAGAAAAGTGGTTAAGAGACTGCACCTTGTCAAAGCGGAAAACTTGCAAGATCCAGAAAACAAGGTAGTTCCATCAAGTTCAGGCTCTCGTGAGTTTCACTGTACTTAATGAAAGAGTACTAAGGAAATCTATATGTGACTTAGTCATCTAGTGCTGCTGTAACAGAAACACTACAAGTGGATGGCTTTTACAAAGAGAAGTTCATTCTCCCACAGTCTAGAAGGCTACAAGTCTAAATTCAGGGCGTCAGCTCCAAAGGAACACTTTCTCTGTTGGCTCTGGACGAAGTCCCCTGTCATCAATCTTCCCTTCATCTGGGAGTTTCTCTGCGCAGGAACCTCAGGTCCAAAGGATGTGCTCTGCTCCCAGCACTGCTTTCTTGGTGGTATGAGGGTTCCATGTGTTTCTGCTCACTTCTCTCTTTTATATCTCAGAAGAGGTTGGCTTAAGACACTATTCAATCTTGTGTACCTCATCAGTATAACTGCTGCTAATCCATTTTATTACATCATAGTGATAGAGTTTACAAGACATAAAGGAAATCACATCAGATTACAAAATGGTATACAATCATACAATCCTGGGAATCATGACCCTGCCAAGTTGATAGATATTTTTTGGGGACACAATTCAATCCATGACAATATGCTTTGATTGTCTTCAAGTAGGTACTATCTGGAAGCCCTCCAATTCTGGGACTAGTATGTCGGAGAAGCAGCTGTCCTTGGTGGGGCCTAGACTCCCACCTCCCGCCTTCCCACAAATATGTCCATGCAAGTGGAGTCTTGTTTAAGTGAACATCAGAGCAAAGGGGAAGGAAGATTTCTCAGGAAAACACTGGCAAGCCAGAGGGGTGAGGGAGAGAGGGGTACTCTCCTCCTGTCCACTGACCCCCCTGAGCGAGGACACTAGTTATTATGGAAGTGCTCTGTCTGTATAGGTTGTACATCTTTTACAAAGTACCAATTAGTTGGAGCTGCATAACTTTCCCTCTCTGACCTGCTTCCTGTGTAGGGACTCAGATGAAGTAGAGAAACCTCAGGTATTTCACTCCTACTTTCTTTGACACCCCAAGTGCCAATTTTTTTTTACCCAAGCTTAATGACAAAAGTCCAGCTAACTCTGAGATCTTCTTAGACCCCAGGGAAGCCAGGTGCCACTTATTTCTATAGCGAGAGCAGGCTACCACGTCACATGAAGCCACACGCCCTCTCAGTGCTTCTCTTATGGAAGAGGTTCCTCAATCTCAGGCTGCACAAACCCATAAAGAGCGCCCTGGACCCAGGAGCCAGGGCGCAAAGCAGGTCATCACAAGTCAGAGTAGCTGCCTCAGGGAGCATGCCTGGCAGGAAGAATTTGGCCTCCCAACTCCTAGTTCTACTATCATACCTGCTATCTTTTCATTGTTTAGATATATTAATAGTTTTCTTTCCTTCACTCACATAAATCAAAGAAGCCAGATAACCCTAGATAAAATAAGTGTGGTCACAGTTCATCAAAAGTATAGGAAATGCTCCACATAGTGCAGCCATGTATCTCAGACTTATAGGGAAATTCCCAAATATACTTTATAAAGCATGTGCCGGCACACATATAATGCTAAGCAGTGTGTTTAACAGTAGCCTAAGGACCTTTGAATCCCCAGGAGAAATAGAAACAATTGTAAGTATATGCAAGAGGAGAAATCAGTTAGATTTTTAATGTCAATACCAGATATACATTCAGAAGAGTAACAAAGGAACCGACCATATCTTTTTATAGAAAAATATGCCAAATATCTACTTTTTAAAAAATGTATTTTTTAGATGACTAAGTATGTATCAAAACTGACTACTAATTTATGGCTAAGATATACAAGAATGGACATTTTAATTGCAAGTCAATGTAGTAACAACATTATATTATTTCCTTACCTGGGAGCCCTGGTGGTAAAGTGGTTAAGAGTTCAGCCTGCTAACAAAAAGACTGGCCGTTCAAATCACCAGCCCCTCCTTGGAAACCCTATAAGGCAGTTCTGCTCTGTCCTATAGTGTTGCTATGAGTCAGAATCAGCTTGAGAGCAACAGGTTTTATCCTGGGCCGTGCCTGTCACAACTAACATCCGTTGTGTAATTTTGGAATTATACAATGTGGTTCCGTCAATATTTATTGTGGGCCTACATAGGCAATACTCTTATGTCTTTAGAACAGTTTAAGGAATGAATAATACAAGTTCAAGGCAACCCTTTCTGAGAACAATGAGGGCCAGATAAATGCCTGTGTCCCAAATAATGTCTCAATTGGCCTGTGGCTTTTGTTTGCATCCTGCCTGGTTAGCAGCCCAGACATTAGAATATAAATCCTGTTCTGTAACTTGCCATCTTTGTGCAAATTGCTTAAACCCTTTGAGTCTTGGACTCATCTGTAAAGCAGAGTTGAGAATCCCTAATTTCATGGTTGTTATGAGATTTGAAACATTAAAAACCAGTTGCTGTGACGTTGATTCTGACTCATCACGACCCCATGTGTGTCAAAGTAGAACTGTGCTCCATAGGATTTTCGATCGCTGATTTTTTTGAAGTGGATTGCCGGGCCTTTCTTCTGAGGCACATCTGGGTGGACTCCAAGTACCATCCTTTTGATTGTATGACCACTGTTTGCACCACCCAGGGACTCTCGCTTGACACATAGTCAGTGCTAATAGTAAGTGCTCAAGAACCGTGAGCTCCTTGCTCTCTTCCTCTAATTTACTCTTTCATCTTCATTAACTTTTGGATTTCTTTACTTATTGGTTATTTTTAAACACCTCATAAATACCATTTGGTTATGCTAATAGCTCCTAATAAGAATAAGGGAACTGTACAATGATTGGTCTCTATTCTCCTGGAACGACAAAGCAAGGAGAGTCAGGAATAGGAGGAGGAAATGGAATGTATGACTAATTGCCTCCATGAACAACTGCTCCCTTTGCCAGGAGACCAAAAGAACTGGACGGTGCCTGGCTACCACTACTGAACATTTTGATCAAAGATTCTATAGAAGAATCATGATCAAAAGGGGGAAAATGTAGAGTGGAATTTCAAATTCTCATGGACTCCAGACTTTCTGGAGCCATTGAGAGTAGGTGAGCCCCTGATACTATCGCCCAGAGATAATCTTTAAACCTTAAGCCAAAAATATCCCTTGAAGTCTTCTTAAAGCCAAACAATAGTTTAGCTTAACTAGTAAAGAATGTCCGCCTTGAGCGTTGTGCTCTTTAAAGAACTACCTATATGAGAGCAAGCTGACAACATCAACTTGAAAGATTAGAGAAGAAACTGAGGGGACAGTGAGTTTATGTTAATGGGGGAGGAACAACTCAGAAAGCGACGGTGAGAATGGTTGCACAACTCGAAGAATATAATTAATGTCACTTAATTGTACGTGTAGAAATTGTTGAACTGGTGTATGTTTTGCTGTGCATATTCTCAACAACAACAACCAAAAAAATTATACAAAAAAATAATAATGAAGAAACCAAGTTTCAGCTTACTATGAAATACTGTATTAGAAAAATGAAGTGAAATTGGGAGTTCTAAGCTGTATTTTTTCCCACACAATGACCACATTTTTCCATGGAGGGGATAACAGCTCAATGCTCAAGACCAAGAGAGTCGACAATTGCTCTATAGGATCTGTGTGGTCTTATTGTTCCCCTTATCTTTGATCTCTGGATTCTGCCCATGAGGGGAGCAGCAATGCTTTCCTCTGAAAGGGATTTCTGCTCTCCAGCTGCTGAGAAGGCTTGATCCAGATGGGAACTTCTTATGTGCTGATGGCAAGTGCTGGACATGAGGGCACTAGATGAGAGTAACCGCCCCTCCGCCCCTATTGCTACCTGCCACCTCTCCCCCCAAACATGGAAAGCTTACCCTTCCTACCTCCCCTGATGAAGGCCCCACTAATGGTTATGGTCTGAGGGTCCTTAGGGTGACACCTATAAAGGGGGTACATGGAGAAGTTTCATTTGGGGACATATATCCTTCATGAAAGCTTCACCCTTGGTTGCTGGTCTAAGACATTGCTTTACCTCCTCCCACATTGCAGGTGAGCACCTTTAGGTCAGTAACAGAACAAAACCAAATAAAGAAAGGACAGGCAAACCAGGCTAGTGGAAGGGGGAGCACAGAACTGTGAGTTAACTGGAAGCTGATAGGGTAGACTGTAAAAATAAAATGAACTGATCTATGATATTTAGACAAAATTTTAGTAATATCTTCAGATAGTATCGTTTCTCCAGGCTCATGTCACTGAAATGTTTGACATAAAGATATTTTCCCCAAATCTAAATTACCTGGGAAAAAACATTTTCTTTTTTAGCCACCCTGGTTCTACATCTACCACATGACCTAGCAATTCCACTCTTAGGTACATACCTGAAAGACTTGAAAGCACAGATTCAAAAAGAGACTTGTACACCAATGTTCTCTGCAGCACTACCACAATAGCCAAAAGATGAAAACAACATAAATGCCCATCAACAGATGAATGGATAAACAAAATGTGGTACATAAATGCAATGGAGTACTACTCAGCCGGTAGGAGAAATGAAGCTTTGATACATGGTACAATACACGTGAAGCTTGAAAACACTATGCAGAGTGAAATAAGTCAATCACAAAAGGACAAATATTGTATGGCAACACTTACATGAAAAGACAAGGAAAGGCAAATGTAGAGACCAAAGTTTATTAGTGGTTACCTGAGTGGGAGGGAGGGGGAAAGGGGATATTATTGTTTATGGAGTACTGAGTTTCTGTTTATGATGATGGAAAAATTGCATTAATTAAAAGTGGGGTTACACAGCCAATTATTTTTTAAGTGCTGTCAATAAGTTGTACACCTGTAAAAAGTTAAAATAACAAAAGTTGTGTGAACAACAACAACAAAAAAGAATAGCTCCTGAGGTTGCTCATGTACAACCAAAAACTTCTGGAATTTGGGTCCTTGTTTTAGAGGTTTAGGGTCTTGGTTTCATGAGACATCCCAGTTAATTGACCTAACATTGTGTTTAGTGCTTGTGTTCTACCTCCTAGTTTGTTGCATGGTACCTGGGATCTTAAAAGCTTGCAAGTGGCCATCCACGGCACACCAGTTGGTCTCTATTTATTTGGAGCAACAGAGAAAGGAGAGTCAGGAATAAGAGGAGGTAATGGAATGTGTGGCTGATTGCCTCTATGAACAACTGCCTCCTTTTCCATGAGACCAGAAGAACTGGATGGTACCCAGCTACCATTACTGAACATTTTCATCAAAGATTCTATAAAAGAATCCTGATCAAAAAGGGGAAAACACAGAACAGAATTTCGAATTCTCATGGACTGCAGACATTTTGGAGCCATGGAGGGTAAATAAACCCCTGGAACTACTGCCCTGAGATCTCTTTAAAACTTAAACCAAAAATATCTCCTGATGTATCATAGCTGAACGACTGGCCCTGCCCATTGGACAAGGGGGTGAAAAATATCGTGTCCACAGATGAGCAAACAACAAAAAACGCAGAGCGTGCCTCCTCAGACATAACCAAATAAAACAAAAAAGCAGGACAAAACAAATAAATCTACAATCAATAAATGAAGAAAATAACTACTGAATGTCCTGAAGACAGCATACAATATCAAAACATATTTAACTAACAGGACAGTATGGTTCCAGTAGGCATCCAAAATAAAACACCAGATGACTTTCTGTAGAAGAAAAGGCACTAGAACTACCTGATAGGGAATTCAAATCTCTAATATTCAGAGCTATCCAACAATTGAAGCAAAAAAGCAGACAAAAATAAGGAAAAAATGGACAAAGTCATGGAAAATACACACAAAAAAAGGAAGAATTCAGGAAAATAATACAGGAACAAAATGCTAAAACAAATTCACAACTAGAAATCATACAAAAACAACAATTAGACATCCAAAAGAGAAACAACAAGATTTCAGAAATGGACACGGTCATTGAAGGGCTGAGGAGGTTTGAAATAATGTAAGACAGGATCAGCAAAACTGAAGACAAATACTTGGATACAACTTTGAGGAAAAATCAGAAAAAAGAACAAAGAAAAATGAAGAAACCTTGAGAATCGTATGGGATACAATCAAAAGCAAAACTCTGTGAGTGATCAGAGTTCCAGAACAGAGGGAGAAAATGGAAAACACAAAGAGGATCGTTGAAGAATTGTTGAAGAAAACTTCCCTAATATCATGAAAGATGAAAAGCTGACCATCCAAGAAGCTCAACGAACCCTATATAAGATAGACTCCAAAAGAAAATCACCAAGACATATCATAATCACTCTCTCTAAAACCAAAGACAAAGAAAGAATCCTGAGAACAGCTTGAGAAAAACAAAAAGTCACATACAGAGGAGAAACAGTAAGACGAAGCTCAGATTATTCAGCAGAGACCATGCAAGCAAGAAGGCAATGGGATGATATATATAAACCTTGAAAGAAAAGAATCGCCAGCCAAGAATAATGTATCCTATAAAACTCTTACTTAAATATGATGGTGAAATTAGGATATTTCCAGATAAACAGAAATTAAGGAAATATGTAAGAACCAAACCAAATTTACATGAATTATTAAACGGAGTCCATTGGTCTGAGAACAAATAACAGCAGATGACAGCCTGAATTTAGGATGCAAGATTGCACCAGCCAGATACCAGCCTAGGAAATGAACTCTCAAGGACTATTCAAAACCAAAAGATTTACAACAGAGAACCAGAGACGTTAATCTGCAAATGACAAAAACGTCAGAACAATAAAAGAGGGAATAAACGGAGTAGGTATAGAACTCTCTAATAGAGATGAAGGCAAGGCGATACCAAGTAATAACGAACTGGTTCAAGCCTAGGAAGATAAGGGTAAATTTCAGGTAACCACAAAGCAAGTTAACAAACCTACTCATCAAAATAAAGAAGAACAACAAAGTCTGAGAAAAAACAAAATCTACAAAAAACAAAAGAAATGAAAAAAAATTCCACGAGAAAAAGGAATTAAGCAAAGGAGAGTAAGAGGAACAAAGAAATCATCAGCACCACAAAAAAAAAAAAAAAATCACTACAAAATGATAGCGGTTAACTCACACTTATCAATAATTACACTGAATGTAAATGTCATAAATGCACCCATAAAAACACAGAGAGTGAACAAATGAATAAAAAAAGGATCCATCAATATGCTGTCTACAAGAGACACACATTAGAAACAAAGACATAAATTTATTAAAAATCAAAGGATGGAAAAAAATACATCAAGTAAACAGACACCAAAAAAGAGCAGAAGTGGCAATATTAATCTCAGATAAAATAGACTTTAATACAAAATCCACCATAAAAGACAGAGAAGGACACTATATCAGGATTAAAGGGATGATTGCTCATGAAGACATAACCATAATAAATAACTATGCACACAATGACAGGGCTCCAAAATACACAAAACAAACTTTAACAGCACTGAAAAGAGAAATTGACAGTTCCACTATAATAGTAGATTTCAACACACCACCAAAGTTGGACAGAACATCTAGAAGGAAGTTCAACAAAGATACAGAAGATCTAAAGGCCACAGTCAGCCAACTTGAACTCATATACATATATAGAACACTACACCAAATAGCTACAAAGTACACAATCTTTTCCAATGCACATGGAACATTCTTCAGAACAGACCACATCTTAGGTTACAAAGCAACCCTCAACAAAATCCAAAACAGTGAGATAATACAAAGTATCTTCTGTGATTACAATGCCATCAAAGTAGAAATTAACAACAGGAAGAGCAAGGGAAAAAAATCAATTACATGGAAACTAAATAACACCCTGCTTAAAAACCACTGGGTAATAGAAGAAATCAAAGATGGAATTAAAAAAACCCTAGAATTAAATGAAAATGAAAACACATCATACCAAAATCTTTGGTACACAGCAAAGGGAGTGCCCAGAGGTCAACTTATAGCAGTAGATGAACACATCAAAAAAGAAAAAGGGATAAAGTCAAAACATTAGCTACACAACTCTAACAAACAGAAAGAGAACAGCGAAAGAAGCCCACAGCCACCAGAAGAGAGGAAATAATAAAGATCAGAGCAGAAATAAATGAAATAGAGAATAGAAAAACAATAGAAAGAATCAACAAAACCAAAAGTTGATTCTTTGAAAGGATCAACAAAATCAACAAACCACTAGCCAAACTAACTAAAGAAAAGAAAAACAGAGGAGGACCCAAATAATCCACATAATAAATGAAATGGGAGACATTACAACAGACCCAGCTGAAATAAAAAGGATCATAACAGAGTATTTCGAGAAACTATACTCCAACAAATTTGAAAATCTAGAGGAAACGGACAAATTTCTAGAAACACACTACCTACCCAGACTATCACAAATTGATGTTAAAAATCTGAACAGACCCATAAGAAGAGAAGCAATTGAAAAGGTAATAAAAAAAACTCCCAGCAACAACAACAAAAAGGCCCTGGTCAAAATGGCTTCACTGGAGAATTCTACCAAACATTCAGGAAGAACTTACACCGGTAATACTCAAACTATTTCAGAGCATTGAAAAGGAAGGGGTATTTCCAAATTCATTCTATGAAGCCAGCATAACCCCGATACCGAAACCAGGCAAAGACACCACAAAAAAAGAAAATTAAAGACCAGTATCTCTCATGAATATAGATGCAAAAATTCTCCACAAAATTCTAGCCAATAGAATTCAGCATCATATCAAAAAAATAATACACCACAACCAAGGAGGAATCATAGTAGGTATGCAAGGATGGCTCAACATTAGAAAATCAGTCAACATAATCCACCACATAAATAAAAGGAAGAATCACATGATCATCTCAATCGACGCAGAAAAGGCATTGGGCAAAGTTCAACACCCATTCCTGATAAAAACTCTGATAAAATTGGTATAGAAGGGAAGTTCCTCAACATACTACAGGGCATCTATACAAAACCAACAGCCAACAGCATCCTTAATGGAGAGAGGCTGAAAACATTCCCCTTGAGAACAGGAACAAGACACGGATGCCCTTAATCACCACTCCTCTTTAACACTGTGCTGGAAGTCTTAGCTAGAGCAATAAGCAAGAAAAAGAAATAAAGTGCATCCAAACTGGTAAGGAAGGAGTTAAACTGTCCCTATTTGCAGATGATATGATACTATATAGAAAACCCTAAAGACTCCACAAGAAAACTGTTGGAACTAATAGAAATATTCAGCAGAGTAACAGTATACAAGACAAACATACAAAAATCCATTGGATTCCTATACACCAATAAAGAGAATGATGAAAAGGAAATCAGGAAAACAATACCATTTATAATAGCCCCTGAAAAAATAAAATACTTTGGAATAAATCTAACCAGGGATGTAAAAGACCTATTCAAAGAAAACTACAAAACACTGCTGCAAGAAACCAAAAGAGATCTACATAAGTGGAAAAACATACCATGCTTATGGATAGGTAGACACAACGTTGTGAAAATGACAATTCTACCCAAAGCAATCTACAGATACAATGCAATACCAACAACATTCTTTAAAGAGATGAAAACTCAGTCATTAACTTTATATGGAAAGGGAAGAGGCCCCGGATAAGTAAAGCACTATTTGAGAAGAAGAATAAAGTAGGAGGACTCACACTACCTGACCTCAGAACCTACTATACAGCTACAGTAGTCAAAACAGCCTGGTACTGGTACAATGACAGATACATTGACTA
>NW_004444135.1:1337469-1361383 GCF_000243295.1 Trichechus manatus latirostris | reverse complement strand
TGTTGTGGGATTGTTAACCAATGTCATAAAACAACATGTGTACTACTGTTTAATGAGAAACTATTTGTTCTGTAAGCCTTCACCTGAAGTACAATAAAATAAGGAAGAAAAAAAAAAGGTGGAAACAACCTAGATGCCCATCAACAGACGAATGGATAAACTATGGTACCTACACACAGTGGAGTACTATGCAACAATAAAGAACAATGATGAATTTGCTAAGCATCTCACAACATGGATGAATCTGGAGGGCATTACGCTGAGTGAAATAAATCAATCACAAAAGGACAAATATTGTATGAGACCACTACTATAAAAACTCATGAAAATGTTTACACACAAAAATAAATACAATCTTTCATATTTACAAGGGGTGGAGGTGGAAAAACACTAAGTAAAGAATAGATAAATGATAACTTTGGTGAAGCATAAGACAGTACACAATACTGGGGAAGCCAGCACAACTTGTTCAGGGTAGGGTCATGGAAGCTCCATGGACAAATCCAAATTCCCTGAGGGACCAAATTACTGGGCTGAGGGCTGTGGGGACCATGGTCTCAGGGAATATGTAGCTCAATTGGCATAACATAGTTTATAAAAAAAGTTCTACATTCTACTTTGGTAAGTAGCGTCTGGGGTCTTAAAAGCCAGTGAGTGGCCATCTAAGATACGCCACTGGTCCTACCCCTTCAGGAGCAAGGGAAAATGAAGAAAACTAACGACACAAGGGAAAGATTAGTCCAAAAGACTAATAGACCATAACTACCACAGCCTCCACCAGACTGAGTCCAGTACAATTAGATGGTGCCCTGCTACCATTACCGACTGCTCTGACAGGGATCACAATAGAGGGTCCTGGACAGAGCTGGAGAAAAATGTAGAACAAAATTCTAACTCAAAAAAAGGCCAGAGTTACTGGCCTGACAGAGACTGCAGAAACACCTAGAGTATGGCCCCCAGACACCCTTTTAGCTCAGTAATGAAGACACTCCAGAGGCTCACTTTATCCAAAGATTAGACAGACCCATAGGACAAAATGAGACTAAGGGAGCATACCAGCCCAGAGTCAAGGACTAGGACTAGAAGGCGGGAGGGAACAGGAAACCTGGTAATAGGAAACCCAAGGTCGAGAAGGGAGAGTACTGACATGTCATGGTGTTGTTAACCAATGTCATAAAACAATATATGTACTAACTGTTTAATGAGAAGCTAGTTTGTTCTGTGAAACGTCATCTAAAGTACAATTAAAAAAAAAAAAAGACCAGACTTACTGGCCTGACAGAGACTAGAGAAACCCCAAGAGGATGGCCCCCGGACACCCTTTTACCTCAGTAATGAAGTCACTCCTGAGATTCAGCTTTTAGCCAAAGATTAGACAGGCCCATAGGACAAAAAGAGACTAAAGGGGCATACCAGCCCAGGGGCAAGGACTAGAAGGCAGAAGGGGACAGGAAAGCTGGTAATAGGGAACCCAAGGTTGAGAAGGGAGAGTATTGACAGGTTATGAGGTTGTTAACCAATGTCGTAAAACAGTATGTGTACTAACTGTTTAATGAGAAGCTAGTTTGTTCTGTAAACCTTCATCTAAAGTATGATTTAAAAAAAAAAGAAATTTACAAAAAAAGTTTTGTTTAACCAGTAAACTATGTCTGCCTTGAACATTATGCTTGTTTTATAACTATCTATAGGGATGGAATTGACAACATCAACTTGAAAGATTAGACAGGAACCTTAGGGGGCACAGAGTTTACGTTAACGGGAACGAACAACTCAGAAAAGGAGAGTAAGAATGGTTGCACAACTCGAAGAATATAATCAGTGTCACTGAATTGTGCAAATGTAGAAACTGTTGAATTGGTGTAAGTTTTGCTTTGTGTATTCTCAACAACAACAAAATAAATTATATTTAAAAAAAAAAGAAAAGAAATGCCTTCCAAAGGAAGCCACCACTATTGATGATGTAGAGTCCAAGGAATGAAAAAAGAAGCCTGAAGGGAGACTAAGTAATTATTCTGAAGTGTTATCCTAGAGAGGATGGTAAGCAGGTATTCTTCATCTCTCTGTGGAGAGGACAAAGGACTTGCAGTGAGGCAGGAGTGCTCAGTGTGGGCATCAGAAAACTCTGACCATTGACAGATGGCTCTCCCACCACTTGGACTGTTTGCTCACTTGATTTCCTGCCTGCTTGGTGGTCTTTGGAACCACTTTCTAACAAGGTTATGGTCTCCCTTTCACAGGTTATCTTGAGTGGTTTACTGAACTCAAACATTTCCCAAATGACCTTGAAGCCCTTTCAGCCTCCACAGAGACAGAGGGGTTGGAGCTGTCCCAGCAGCCTGATCCCCACACATGAGCTGTGCCCTCAGATGCTCTGGCTGACTGAGCCAAGTTCACCTGAAGCCAGGGCCACAGATAGAAGGAATATACCTGGTGCTTTATATTCATCTTTGCATTTAATCTTTACTACACATAAAGAAAACAAAAATCCTCACAAGTGGCCTAATAAGTAGCATCCTGATAAGTGCAGAACATATTGAAGTTGTCAAGGATTTCATTTTACTTGGATCCACAGTCAACACCTATGGAAGCAGCAGTCAAGAAATCAAACATTGTATTGCGTTGGGCAAATCTACTGCAAAAGACTTCTTTAAAGTGTTCAAAAGCAAAGACATCACTTTGAGGACTAAGGTGCGCCTGACCCGAGCCATGGTGTTTTCAATCGCCTCATATGCTGTGAAAGCTGGACAATGAATGAGGAAGACTGAAGAAGAATTGATGCCTATGAATTACGGTGTTGGTGAAGAATATTGATCATACCAAGGACTGCCAGAAAAGCGAACAAATCTGTCTTGGAAGAAGAACAGCCAGAACGCTCCTTGGAAGCGAGGACACAAGACTTCATCTCATGTACTTTGGACATGTTAACAGGAGGGACCAGTCCCTGGAGAAGGACATCATGCTTGGTGAAGTAGAGGATCACCGAAAAAGAGGATGTGAGATGGACAGACACAGTGGCTGCAACAATGGGCTCAAACATAGCAACGATTGTCAGGATGGTGCAGGACTGGGCCGTGTTTCATTCTGTTGTACACAGGGTCACTATGAGTCAGAACCGACTGGACAGCACCTAAGAACAACAGCAACACATCTATGAGGAAAATACTGTACTATAACTCCCATTTCACAGTCAAAGAAACTGAGGCTCAGAGAGCTCAAGTGACTTGCCAAGGCCGCATGGCTCATTAGGAGAAAAGCCAGGATTCAGCTTATGCTTGCCTGATACCCACATCCTCGCTTCTCCCACCACATGCTCCTCTCTCCACCACGTGAACAGAGCAGGTGTTCAGTCTTCTCCCCTTATTGCTTCTTTCATCTATCTCTGTGCTTACTTCTGTGGCCCCCAAAGCCTAATATGAGGGCATGCACATGCTTTTCTTTTTCCTTTCTTCTCTTCTCTGGGTAATTCTTGATAGTAATGGTGGTTGATGAGAGGAAAAAGGTGAAAGTAGCTGGGCAGAGCCAAGAGTCACCTGTGCCCCACCACCCTGTGCTTCTCTCTCCTTTGCAGGCAGGAGTTAGGACACCTTCACGTATAAACAGAGCGGCAGGCCCACCAGGACTGTACTTACCTCGTCCAGGTCTGCCCTCCTCCCCACCTCCCCCAAAGCCATTCCTGGGGCAATGCCTGGCCCAGCAGTCAGTCACCCCAAAGGCCTTCCTCACAGTGTGCAGATAGGGGCAGGCTTACCTGAGATCTTTTTGACCACCCCAAAATGGGCAAGGTCCTGACTCCAGGCTACTGGGGAGAATTCCAAGGTTCTGGAAGTTCCAGACTCAGGGCCAATACTCTGGGACTTTCGGATGGTCTATTCAGGGCCACACACGGGGTGGGGTGGGCTTCGACAAGGGGGCAACAGAGGAGCATCAAGCTACCAATGTGAGCTTGGAAACCACATTCCCAGGGCACCTCCTGTGCTAACACAGGTGATGACTTCCCTCTTAGGCCTGCTACAGAAGATGCAAAAGGATAAGGACTTCACCACTGAGGGAAGAAGGTTGTATGCTGGCATGTGAAGGCAGGAGGAACCAGCCCCTCCGTGGGGAGAGGAGGTTGTTTGTGCAGGATTGGCCCCAGTAGCACCATCTGTTGGTGAGCTCGCCTCACTAAGGGCATTTCACGTGGAATTAGTTAAGTATCTGTCAAAAAAATTAAAAAAAAGAAAAACGCTGCTGGAGGACATTTCCCGTGCATGGTTCACGGTTGAGAGGCGGCCACAGGAGCCAGGAGGCCAGGTCCTGGGTGGGCGGAGCTGAGAGAGAACTGCCAGAGGAGCTGAGGACACCCGGGGGTTCCTACACCCAGGGCTTGCTTTGGCTGGAGTTAGGCTGGCAGCACAAGAAAAACAAATCCTTTGAAACTCTGGGCACAATTAAAGTTCTCGAATTATCTCTTCTACCCCCGTCCTGCATATTCTTCCCCACCCCATTTAAAATACACATAAATGCATACGCACAGAAGGCACACTTCATACCTACTATGTGCCTGTAAGTTGAATTAGTTTCGGGTGTGTGGGGCTGGGCTCTGCCTGCATCCGGCTGGGAATGGCTGGGTGCTAAGCAGAGGAGGTGCGGAAATTGTCCTGAGATACACTACCTAATACATCGCACCCCAGACAGCTGTATTTTCACTAGTAAAAGAAACACAATTATTCAAAAGATTAACAATTACCATACGTCTCCAAGATCCTTTGCCCCTGAAGGGAAGTGTTTTAGATATGCAGCACGTCTCCCTCCTCTCAATGTTATCAAAGAAGAAATAAGCATTGAAACGGAAAAAACTTAATTTTGCTAATATCTAGTGATGATAGTAACAACAGCTCATTCATCCTTTTATTGCAATAACATTTAACATGGACATAACTTTAGAGCTAACATGCTCAGGACATATCATTGCCTCCTAACTGGCTCCCCTCTCTCCCACTCCAGTGCCACCAAAGTGATTGGCCTAAAACAACAAAGAAATTCCTCTGTGTAAAACCCTCAATGGCTCCCCATTGCCAACAGAAAGAAGGTCAAACTTTTCTGCATGGCATACAGTCCTGCCCCAGCCTAAGTTTTGTCTTCTCTTTCTGCCACAACTGAATAGGCCCTACACCATAACCTCGAAGACACTGTTCCCTATGCCTAGAATTGCCCTTTCTGCTTTGTCTGTCTTCTGAACTCTCATCCTTCAGGATTCTGTTCAGAGATTACTTCTTTTCCTGATAATTTCTCATTCCCAGCATCGTTCATAATTCTCCTCTCTGGGTCCTCACTTTGTAACTTAGTATGTGAACCTCAGGATGCATTTAATGATCTGTTTGTCTGTCTCTGCCACTATGCTGTGATCTTAACAATCAGGAGCTTGGTGTTGATTAACAGGTACTTCTAGAACCTAGTATAGGATATCACAAGCACTGTTTAAGCATCCTTTTGCTGTAAAATAGAGAAAACAATACCAGCTCTCAGGATTGTTAAAAGATTAAATAAAATAATATGAGTCAAGGGCCTAGTACATTGCCTTCAATGTAGGACCTAGCCATTCATAGTATTAATATTTTATGTCTGTCAAATTTCATTTTATCAAATTATACTCACATGGTCATGTAGGAAGTTTGCTTAATTAGATTTGTGCAAAGCTGATGAGGTAAGAGAAGGCAGTTTGGAGGCATAGTTAAGAGATGAGTTCAGCAATGCCCAGGCCCTGTTTCTGACTCATTTATCCACTGTATGGGTAACCACCCCATGCTCTACAAATTAGCCAATGAGTATTAATGTGTATTAATCACCAGCCCAGTCCACAAGGTAATCACATCTAGGAATGCTGGTTGATAGGACTCACTATGAGAGACAAGGAGAATGGTGGACACAAAAATGAATCAGGTATTTTCCTGGTTCATAAAGAGCCATAGTTTCATGTGGGCAGCAGATGCATACCCAAGGGACTATAACACAAGTTAGAAGTTTGTGAATGCCATAGTAGTGGACATACAAGCAAAGCGCAGTCACACCACAAAGGAGGGAGAGAGGAATTTTATCCGAGGGGATGGGAGTAGGGCTCAAGAGTACTATGAGCTTGTCCTGGGCCATGTATTTTTCCGGTGTTATCCCATTTAGTCCTCATAATACTGTGAGGTAAAAGGTGTTAGCCCATCTTAGAAATGAGCACATTAAAGCTCAGGGAGGCTAACTGACTTGCCTAGGGTCACATTGATAGTACACTAGGGTTCAAATGCACATCTATCCAGTTCTGAAGCTAATACTATATTATCAGCCTGATTCCCAAGGGGTGCTGACAAGGCCTCATGGAAGTTATAGGATCAGAGTAGGGAGTGTCGCAGGTGGAAGGAACCATGGGGCCAAAGATCCAGAGGAAAAAACTCAAAGAAAGGAATTATGTGAGGGTTTGGGAGGGATGGAAGCATGGGAGAATGGAACCGTGGTTGGAAATAAGGCTGGTAAACTAGGGCCAGATCATGGAGTGCTTTGAATTTCAGTCCTAAGATGACGTGTTTGTTTGTTTTTTTAAGCTATGATAAATGTTGTTGTTGTTTGTTGTTGTTAGGTTCCAACTCATAGGCAACAGAACGAAAAGTTGCCCAGACCTGCGCCATCCTCACAATAGCAGGTCTGTTTGAGCCCATTATTGCAGCTACTGTGTTAGTTCATGTCCTTGAGAGTCTTCCTCTTTTTCACTGAACCTCTACTTTACTAAGCATGATGTCCTTCTCCAGGGATTGGTTCCTCCCGATAACACAACCAAAGTAAGCGAGACTTTGTCCTTGCTTCTAAGGAGCAATCTGGTTGCACTTCCACCAAGACAGATTTGTTCGTTTTTCTGGCAGTCCGTGGTATACGCTAATAATACTATTGCTTTGTGTTTATATAGTGCTTTTCTAATGGCCAACTTAAAGGTCATTCATATTTGTAATGTCTAATTCCTACAGGCACAGTGGAATATTATGTACCATAAAGAGAAATGAAGTTCTGATACATGCCATACATGGACAAACCTTGAAAACATTGTGCTAAGTGAAATAAGTCAGACATAAAAGGGCAAATATTGTACGATCACACTTATATGAAATATCTAGAATAGGCAAATGCATAGAGACAAAATCTATTAGTGGTTACCAGGGCCTGGGAGGAGGAGGACTGGGAAGTTATTGCTTTAGGGGTACTGAGTTTCTGTTTGAGGTGATGAAAAAACTTTTAGAACTTGATAGTGGTGATGGTTGCACAACATTGTGACTGTACTTGATGCCACTGAATTATACACTGAAAAATAGCTAAAATGGCAAATTTTGAGTTATGTATGTTTTATCTCAACTAAAAAATGTGAAAAAAAATCCTCCTGGCATTCACCCCATTTTATGGATGGGGAAAACAAACAAGCATTTTAGTAACTGATGCAAAGTCATGATACAAGAGGTAGAGTAGACCCTTTAACACCTAGTCCCTGAAAATCTACTATACTTTATACAAGACTTAATAAACATAAATACAAACGCCAAGTCTCAGTTTCCTCATCTGTAAAATGGAGATAGTAACATCTACAGGGATGTCTTGAAGAGCTTCTCAAGCTGTACAAGATAACACAAGGTAGGATAGACTGATAGGGAGATAAGCAAATATTTCCTGTAACCCAGGAAATGTCATTAGGGCCCTTTGGAATAGGGTTCTAATGTTCACAGAGACTTTATCTGGAAGAGAGAAATCTGCATCTCAAAGAGGCCATGGTAGTGAGTACCCAGGAGAGGAAACCACCCACCTTTGCACATCTGAAATTCGAACAATGACTTTTGTTGCTGAATGTGCTACTTTGCTTCTACTAGTAAAGTCTTGTCAAACAGGAAACAGGTTTTTGAGGCAATGAGGTCCTTGTGAGTTCAAACTTCTGCTTTCAAATGTTCTTACAAGATGCACAATTGGCACAGACTTACAGGAAATATTTAATTGGAATCGGAAGGCGCTGGCTCCACGGGCCTCGATTTATATTGTCTGCAGGCTCCTGCTGAAATGAATTTGGTGTGTAAGCACTGGCCACTCATTTATTTACATTTGCCAATGGGGAGTGAAACCAAAACATAGTGCAAGGGTGCTTCTGGGCCCTGAGTACATCTCCATGGGGTTAGGAACAGAAAGGGGAGAGAAAATGTCACACAAGAAATATTCTTATGAAAGAGAAAGGCTGAGACTGAACTCAGAGTGACATATTTATGAGCTCAGTATCGGTTGCTTGTGCTGATAAGCGCTGGTCATTAAAGGAAGGAAAAGTCACCTTTGTGTATATAAAATATACAAGATTCACAGTCTGAAAAGACCAAACAGGAAAGCATTAGGTACATAGAGGATATCCCTTAAAGTATAATGTGAAAATTAAATTACTCCAAGAAGGAAGAAGGTAGGTGTTTCTTTCTGAGTCAAATGTTGAGAAAAGTAACAACTCTTTAATTTGAAACCAAGGTTAACTGGCTCTCAGCCCTTTATGATTTATGAGAATGTAGAGCAAAGAAATTTCTCCTCCCAAAGAAATCCCTGCAGTTTCCCCCTTTTGTGTGTCGCCACTGATCCCCATAGTGATTGAAAGAACAGGTTTTAGAGCTACCTAGAGGACCTAGGTTAGGCTGTCAGATTTCCATCTTACTAGCTCAACAAGATTGGGCAAATTATCTAGTTTTCCAAGTCTCCATTTCTTTATTTGCAAAACATGGATAATAATAGCACTTGTGTCCTAAGATTGTGTGATGATTTAATGAGAACACGTGCTCTAGTTGCCTGGCACAGAATCTGGCATATAGTAAGCATTCCATAAAGGTAAGTTTTATGGAATTATTCTTAGCATTATACCATTGACCACAGGTCTCTCCAGAGTTTTCCAGCCTTGAGACACCCCAGAGTTTGGCAATTATCCCACCTAAGTGTCAAGAAATTCTCCCATTATCCTCAAAGAAGTAAATTTAATTTTAAAATCAATAGTGCATCCTAGAGAACTTAGAGGGGAGAAGGAGGGGAGTGGAGATAGAAGATGAGCACGTCCTAGAAACTGAATATCAAGCACAATGGAGTTTTCTAATCCCTAAAGATGGCCCCCTTCTCCTGCACCCCAGGCCTTGGCTTTCAGAGTATTCATCTTCACTGTTACCAGTGACCCCTAAATTCAGCCTCCCAGAGGAGACAAAGGTCATTCCTTCTGCTCCACTCCAGCTATCCCTAACCCTTCCCCCATCCTTTATTCCTTACTTCCTCCAGGATCTGGGAAGATTCTGGTCTGAGAAGCATATCTCCACTAAAATCAGGCTTTGCATATCTCAGGATCCACCCTCACCCTCAGAATATTCATCTCCACAATCCACTAACTGGCCTGTCCCCATACAGTCACAATTGGAGGTTCCTGTGTAATAGAGGTTTGTGACAAATGTTCTTCCTGCAGACTGGGTTAGACAGGCTTTTTCCAGAAGGAAAAAGACTGAGAGAAAGGCATTATCTTTGTAGCATTTTACCTCCTGTCCATTTGCATTCACCAAGTGCACTCTCAGAAGCCCCCTCTTACATCTCCTGCTCATCCATAAGCTGACTGCGTGGAGTAGAAGGTACTCACAGAGCCTGGGCTTCCCCAAAGCTCAGTTTCCAGACCTATTATAAATAGAAGTGTGGCTGTTATCTATGCCTTTGCCCTCCTCAAGCTTCTTTATGATCTTTCCACAGTAAAACACCTTCTTGGTTTGACTTTAAGTCACTGCCTCCTCACTCCTCTCCTGGGACCCACTCGAAATGAAAAACCTCAGAGGCATCCTAATGCTTGTATCTCACATCCTACGTCCCATAACTCACGAGCAGATTCTGATTTGCTTCCATTTTCAAAACCCATCCACTCCTCAGTACTTTCATCTCTACTATCCTGGTCCAAGCCATCACTATCTCTGACTTACCTGGTCTACTGCAATAGTCTCCTAACTGGTCTCCCTACTTCTGCCCTGCCCTCTTTAGTCTCTCTCAACACAGCAGCCAGAGGGATCCTTTTAAAACTTGAGTCAGCTCCTGTCACTTCTCTCTCATCGTTCTCCAATGGCTCTCCATCGCATTCTGAGTAAAAGATGAAGTCCTTATATGTTCTACAAGGCTCTATACTATCTAGCCTCCATGTTCCTCCTAATTTCGTCTACTGTTCTTTCCCTTGCTCAGAACTTCTGCAGCCACACTGGCGTCCTTGCTGTTTCTCAGTCATTTCAAGCACAGACCCACCTCAGGGCCTTTGCACCTACTGTCCCTTCTGCCTGGATGACTGTTCTCCCAGATAGCCATGTGGCTCACTCCCTTACTTCCTTAGTTCTTTCTTGAAATCTCACCTTCTTAGTGAAGGTTTCCCCAAGGATCCTACTTAAAATTGCAACTGAGGCTCTCATATTCTTTATGTGCATTTCCTAATGCTACCATTTAACTAATATATATGCAATAATTTATCTTCTTGATTTTACATTTTATCTCACTAAACCTAGCTAGAATGTAAGCTCTACAAGGACTGGGATGTTTGTCTGCTTTGGTCCTGTATCTCAGCACCTAGAATGATGCCTGGCCCCAGAAGATGCTCTATTTATATTTGAACTCAGTAAATGAACGTGTAAGATGAACGCCCTTCATTTAATGCCTTAATCTTGTGCAGGGTGGACATATTCATTCAAGTGAGAGTGGAAGTCAGGCAGACATGATCTTGAATCCTATCTCCACCATTTACTCACTGTATCAACCTTGAGTAAGACACCTAACTCTGAACCTTAGCTTTTCATCCTTAACGTAGAAATGCTAATGGTAACTACCTTATAGGATTGTTGTGGCTAAATAACTTGAAGGAAGTGCTTTGTCTAGTACTTCAATATATCTTAGATGTATTTTGTTGTCATTATTACTGTTGTTGTTATTATTGGTAGATGTCATAACACTCAAAGCAAAACTCTTCAGCCACAGAGTGGAAGAAAAAGAACATGGAATTCTTTTTTAACTACAAAATGGAAGAATGGCTGCAACTATGGAATCTTCTGGAATTCTCACTAGAAATTGCTATATTGTCACTATTATAAAGTACACCATCAGTACCTTCTTTAGAGAAGCAAAGAAGGGCAGGGCAGGAAGTAGAAAAGTATTTTCCAACCAGTGAGGATTACAAAATAGACTCCCTGCATTAATCAAGTGTTTTCTTCTTCGAATGGGGTAATCTCAAGTACATGGCACAAGATAAACACAGAGTCACGCTCCATTAAATTTATGAAAGGATGTTGTTTGTTTTCACCACGTTTATTAGACTTGTTCTCAAATCCACATTAGCGTCCATGTTTATTTCTGGGTTGTTGAGTGCTTTAACGAATGATAAAATGCTGATCTTTCACCTGCTGAAATGCAGTCTAGTCTCATGCCAGGGAGAGGAAAGTCCAAGGTGGTTAAGGTGGTGGTGCATTGCGATGTTGTGTTGGGGCCTTAAAACAATTTTTCCTGGTAGTTTAAGGCAACCTGAAATTCTGTAAGATTCAGAAAATGGGAGTGGTTCAAACTGCATAGAGAAGCTATCGACTCTGGTTAGGCTATTTAGTGCCTTACTTAGATCTCTAATGAGTAGTAACAACATTATCCATAATTCAGAGCAGTTTAGGGTTGTTACCACCGCTGTGCTAATAACTGCTTCTTCCTACCACCCCTCTGTCAGTTGCCGTACTGTGGTGGCTTGCATGTTGCTTTGATGCTGGAAGCTATGCCACCAGTATTTCAAATACCAGCAGCTTCATCCATGGTGGACAGGTTTCAACAGAGCTTCCAGACTAAGAGAAGGAAGGACTGGTGAACTACTTTAGAAAATTAGCCAGTGAAAACCCTATGGATCACAACAGAATATTGTCTGATACAGTTCTAGAAGATGAGCCTCCTAGGTGGAAGGCACTCAAATTACTCAGTGGCTGCAACAATAGACTCAAGTATACCAATGACTGTGAAGATGGCCCGGGATTGTGCACCATTTTGTTCTTTTGTACATAGAGTTGCCATGAGTTACAGCCGACTCAATGGCAACTAACAACAACAACCCCTTCTCTAGCTGCCCCCTGCCCTCCCACCTACCCCTCCCAGTACTGCTGTTTTCCATTCTGAAAGAGATGAATGAAATGAAAGAAGAGGTCATGGCTAGGCCAATGAAAGCACATTAGACTCATTTAGCTTGGGAAAGTCACTCATTCTGTCCCAGCATCAGAATTCTCATCTGTAAAATGGAGATGTTAGGTTCCATAAGCTTTAAGATTCCTTCCAATGTCATAGCTTTGTGATTCTGTGGAAGCAACATACTTCCCGTTATACTTCCTGTCCTTGAGTGAGGTCATCAGAGTGGTAACTTGTGACCTCCCCAAACTAAAAAATCTTCTCCAGAGTTGCAAGTCCACCCATTGTCAGTATGGGCGCCCTGCAAAAGTCTGCTCTGAAGGGCCCACCCAGGAATTCCCCAGAGAAGGAGGGGAGGTATTAGGGAAGGGGAGCCCAGAATGAGATCATCGTAGTATTGCTCCTGGCTTATTGATCAAACAGCCCCTGTGATTGGTCCTTTATTTTTTTTCCTTGTCTAACAGCTCCGTCATTTAATCACACTCTCGTTTTTTTAAACTACCAAGTTCTTCCCCCTGAAACTGAATGTGGGGAGTAGTTGTGGGTCAGAGGCACAAGAACAAAGGACACCCTCCCCTAGAGAGGAAATACAGAAAGGATTATCCTTTTTCAAAGGTACAATAATGAAATACTTTCCTTCCCCTGGACAGGCAATTTTATCAGGGTTCACTGCAGGGGGAACAAGATGCTATTGTCTTGACTTAATTGGCATAATATCTCCCCCTCCTCCGAATGACATCTGCTAAATGCTTTCTGCTTAAAGATGAAACCCGTTTACATATTGCACCTTTCATCTTTCAAATGCCCAGGCCCTTCTTGTGTCTCCAAAGGAAGTGCGTTTTCGCTTTTGCCTGGCAACTGCCTCCTCACTGAGATGGAGAGAGACGGAGGACTCTCTCTGCCCCTGTTATTGGTGCCCCTCACCTGCACACAGCATGAGCACTAGACTAGTCAACAAGGGAGGCATTCTTAGGAAAGTCACCGAATTCAAAAACCAAAGGGTGAGTCCTTTCTGGATCTACACAGAGATGCTGCACTGCTATGAGGGGTCTGGGGGAGGGGGCCACTGGAGGAGAATTTTGTAATGACAAATGTGACCTTTTTGTCGCTTAGAGTGGAAGAAAGGGAAGAGTTGAGCAATCAGCCAGGAGTCCTGCTGGCCAGAGCTTGCATGACCTGATTGATCTACCTCTGCGGTCCCTCTTCCTTATTGTTCTTGCCAGACACCGGCCAGCCAGCCCCTTAGCACACAAAGTCAGGTCGGCTCCACCAGGGTCGGGCTGGGCGGGTGGCCACGACTGTTATCTCCACCACTTTCTGACTAAGAGAACGTAGGGGCAAGCTGACCAGACTTCAGAGCTACTGGCCTGCCCTTCTGGGAGACTCACTTCCAGAGGAATTTAAGAACAGAGAAACTTAAAGAGTGATCAGGTGGTGGGTCAGAGGTATAATCTAGCAGAGAGAACAATGGGAAGTTGGAATATCAAGCAGACAGATAACAGAAGACACTTACATACAGAGCCACATTTTATTCGCTGGTCAATTCTGAGCTTTCTTGATAACTGAGGCTGATGGCTACTGTACCTCCCACCTCCACCCACCCCAATTCATGCGTATTAGTGAAGAAGACCCTTAGATCTCAGGTAAGAACTTCAACAAATAAAAAGTTAATAAATTCCTCAGGGTCAAATTAAATTTACTCATGAGATCACTGCTCATTCATCACCATTTTATGTCTCCCCCCCACCCCACCTCCCACCCCTTTCTGCAACAAGGAGAAAGAGGATTGAAATCTCTAGGGTTTTCTTTTTTCTTAAAGCAGGACTTTCTGCTTGAGAGCTTCTCCAACCAAACTTGTCTGTGACTATGCTTCAGCTTGTGTGTTTCATTAGCCCTGTACCTGGTGTGCCATGAAATCTAGACGAAGATGAGGTCTCTGAATCAGACTGTTAAATCCTGCATGAATTACCCCAGGGAGACAGCAGCCTTAAATGTTAAGAAGCAAGAGGCTCATAGGTGTTTTCTTCTGGTGGTGTTTGGTGTTTTGGAAGTCAGGGGGAGCTCGGAAAGACATGGTCAGAAACACTTATAGAAGAGGGGATTTCTAGCATCATCTTCCACTTTTTTTAATTGGAGAGTACCTTTCATCAGATTTGAATTTCACGAAAGATGCTTCATATCTCCAGACCCCCACCTCCCCAAAAAAAGAATAAAATAAAAAATAATCCAAGAAAAGAAGCTGGTTTTCCCGTTTGGTTTGAAGTATATGATGAACCTTCATTTATACGTTTTACTTCTGAAACATAAGATTCCGTCTTGAGCTGCCCAGGATAAAGTCAGTGGCACCCATCTGTGCACCAACCTACCATGACGCAGGTGGTTTACTCTAAAGGAACTTTTACAAAAGCTCAAATGAGCCAAAGAAAGGTAGTATAAGGCCGTACCTACCAAAAGTTCTCAGACTTCTGATTGGAAAGGAAGCTTTGTTCTTTGAACCCTACTCTAGCCCAAGTGAGAAGCTCAAAAAGTGGAATCTTGGTTACTTCATTATATGAGGTCTCCTGAGCGAAGAATGACTCCAGACTAAGTAGGCTTCCACCTGCCACCACAGTTACATCTACCCCCCATTCACATTCTAACACACAAGCATCACACACATAGGTATCAAAAGTCTTTAAAGCAAGTTGTCATTGAGTCATCTCAGATTCATGGCTGCCCCACGTGTGTTAGAGTAGGACTGTGCTCCATAGGGATTTCAAAAGCTGATTTTTAGGAAGTAGATAGCCAGGCCTTTCTTTTGAGGCACCTCTGGGTCGCTTTGAACAACCTTTCAGTTAGCAGCTGAGTGTGTTAACTGTTTGCACCACCAGGGACTCCCAACAGTGTTTAGGACCTCTGAGAAGGGACATGAAGCTAGAATGGAAGCAAGTCTTAGCTGTATAACATGAGCTCAAAGCTGAGCTTTATTTTACCAGAACCACAGTGTCCATCAAGGCTTCCCTGCTAGCAAACCAAGAGGAGAGGGCTAATTTCCTCCCACTTCAACCCCAACTGAGGAAAGTGTTTGTACCCATCACAGACACAGCACCAAGCTAGAAGGAGACAGGGAAGGTCATTGTCCTCATACTCTTGAGAGGAGCCATTACCTCTCTAAACTTCTCTGATTTTTTCTAGTACCTTTTAAATTTTCCAAACCAGCTTCCTTGCAGGCCTCCTTCCCTTTGACCATCAGAACTGAGAACATCTGCAAACTTCTGTCTCTTATGCCTAGAGGGTCAGGCAGTAACTCTTCTGACTCAGGTTCTTCTCAAGCAGCAGATCTGCTAAGTAAAAAGAAAAAGACTTAAGGGGAAAAGTGAAAGGAATACCTGAAAGACCACACAAAAAAGTTTACAGAACTTTCTGTATTTCAATCCCCAACTGAAAGTTCACTTCTCAACCCTGCCCATAAATAAAAGATGTTAATTATTTTCCTTTAACACAGACAAAAAAACACAGCTATTAGATCTGGGGAGGGCAGTGGTGGTTCAGCCGTAGAACTCTCGACGGCCATGCGTGAGACCCGACTTCAATTCCTGGCCAGTGCACCTCAAGCACAGCCACCATTCGTCTGTCATTGGAGGCTTGCGTGCTGCTGTGATGCTGAACAGGTTTCAGTGGAGCTTTCAGACTAAGACAGACTAGGAAAAAAAGTCTGGGGATCTACTTCCAAAAAATCAATGAATGCAAACCCTATGGATCACAATGGTCCAATCCCATAGTGCACAGGAGCCCATGAGTCGGGAGCCAACTCTAAGGCAGCTAACAACAACGACATTAGATTTGAGAGCCAAATTATACTGTATAATGTGGACTGTAATGTTATCTGATAATAAGATGATAAACAATGGTGAAATCCCCACTGTCACATAACTACTGGGTCTCCCCTGGAGTCATGTAGTCCTCTACCGGGGCACTGATTATCCATCACCAAAAAAGGGTGGTGCCCTTTATTATTTTGCAAAATTCTGGGTCATTTTTCTACTTCCAATTACTTTCGACCACCAAATTAAAAAGAAACAAAAAACATTTCCCATATATACTAAATTTCCTTTCAGAAACTAAGCATCAGAATTTCATTCTTTTCCCCTGAGTCTCTCTTTTTCCCCCTAGTACACTCTCCCATGATGACTGGCTTCTTCGGTTAACTTTTTTTTTTTTTAATAAGCTGTGGCCTTTCTGTTGCCCCCTCAGGGCACAGTCACAACTTGGTTCTCCTTCTGCTTTTCCTTATAACAAGGCTATATGAGTTCCCCTTTTGTAGACACCTAGAACTACCACTGACCTCTTTTGTCATGAGGTTAACGCTGTTATTTCCTCAAACTACCCTCCAGTTTCTTTCTTTTTTTTTTTTTTAATGCTTCTTAAAGCTCATAGAAAATTGAGTTACTAATCCTGGACAATACTGTTCCTGGCTTTTATGTGATGTTTACAAAAAAAAAAAAAATCAGAGAAGGGCAGCTAGTCAGGGAAGTTTCAATACCTAAGCATAGGTTGGCTTCCCATTAGTATTTTTCTTCTCTATCTCACTGAGGGTTTTAACATCTTGTTTCTAAACCTGTCTTCCCCAGAGAGGTTAACAGTAAATTGTGAAATACTTTTGATTCTACTCTTAGTTAGCAAGTTCCTTAATTAACCAGGAGACTTTATAGCCAACATTTGTTGCTTCAACTGTTTGATTATTTAACCAGAGACAAAGGCTCTGTCTATAGGCAAGAGCAATGGAGGAGAAGCAGGAGGCTGAGTCTGCAGCCCTGGCTCCTGTCTCAATCTGCTGTGTCATTCTGGGTCATCCATTTAACTTACCAGACCACTTTTCTTTGTGCAAACTGAGCTTTCTTTCTGCCTACCCACAGCTCAGGGCCATTTCAAGGTTAACAGAAAAGTGCTTACACAGCTGCTTGCAAGAAAGAAATGGGATTGGTTAATTTATTTGTTCGATCAGCAAGCATTTCATGTGTGCCTATCGTGTGTGCCAGCTTGACACAGGATAAAGAGGTGGGATGGAGCCTCGAGCCATAGACGGTCTTGCTGTGACATCACCATAGAAAGGGTCCTGAATCTGGTGAGAAAAATGCATGGAGACAGCTACAGGGGAGGACAGAGGTGACCCCAGTTATGAAGGCAGGAGAAATTCTGCATGTGGGCAATGGTTGGGGTTTAAAACACTCTGAATTCTTATCCCTATGAGTGTGCTTATTATTGTCAAATGATTATCAAATAAGAAATCATCATCGTTACTTTTCAGTTGGGAAAATGTGGTCAGGACTGCATAAGAGATGGCCGTTCCGACCTGTTGTGGATTTAGGCACCTTTGTAAACTGATTGAATTTATAAAAATTGATATGGACTTTCATCCAAATAATAGATTGGCCTGTAAAATAAGCAATAACACCCGTGAGGAATGTGCTCCTTTAAACAATCAACTATACGAGACCAAAAGGTCAACATTTACCCGAAAGCAAAGATGAGAAGGCGATGAGGGGCAGGGAAACTGAATGGATGGAAATGGTGCAGGCGAGGTGGAAATGGTGAGAGTGTTGACACAGTGCAGGGACTGTAATCAATGTCACAGAACAATGTGTGTATGAATTGTTGAATGGGAATCTAATTTGATGTGTAAACTTTCACCTAAAACACAATAAAATATTTTTAAAAATTGACGTGGAATCACCCATGAACTCCTGTTTATGGCCCCCACCGTCACATTACAACAAATGTCAAACTACTTGCTCCAGAGAAATACTAGGTTTTGAGAAAATGCTGTAAAAGGTCATTTAAAGTTGTGAAACAGACCCAAGGAAGATGCCTTTTCTCATTACAATGAGATTCTCTCTGGAGGAGCAGCAGAAGCACCAGTGTCATCCATCCTTCTCCTCCTCTTGCTGGTGTGGTGAAGAAGGTGCTGTCACCTGTCTACACAGGGGCAGATTGTCCAATAAGCAAGGTAAGCACAGGCTTACTTGTGCTTACTTACTAATCTGTAGTGAACAATTTCACATGGCTTTCACTTTGATGTGGTGTGGTGAAACAAACCCATGTGAAAGTGTCCACTACAGATTAGTAAGTAAGCACAAGTAAGCCTGTGCTTACCTTGCTTATTGGATAATCTGCGCCTGTGTCTATAGAAATTTGATTTCAGGCTGTCCTGCCCCATCTCTGAACAGCCCCCAGCCTCTCTGATCGCAAGGATTCAGCTGAGCTGCTAGACTAAGGGCACTCTCGTTCTCTGACTCCTTCTAGCCTCTCAGAATGAACAATGGAAGTGGAGTCTAAAGTCCTTCCCACCCTTTTCTTCTGGAGTGAGGGTGAAGGAGTACACTGAGAGCCCCCAACCTAAGGTCCCCTCAGCCAGGGCAGCTTCTTGGGAGAGTGACTGCCGTCACACAGGGCCCAGAGCTTAGAAGGACCCGCACTTGGTTTAATGCTGTGCTGTCGCTCTCCTGAAAGTCTCCATAATTTTTGAAGAAAGGGACTTCACATTTTCACTTTGCACTAAGTCTCTTATATTATGCAGCCGGCCCTGCCTCTCAGGCACAGAAACAAGAAAATGGAAAAGCAAAGTCAAAATGTGCTTATCAAATAAAGTCTTTGAAAACCAAAAAGGCCCTGAGTTAACTTTAATCATTGGCCAACTAGTAAACAGGAATACCTGTAAATGTAAATTGAGTAAATGTGAAATGAGTCTTTTCTTCTTGGAAGAAAAAGGTGAACATATTCTATGACGGTAGTAACACTTTGGGGTTGACTCAGAGGTTCAGAGGAAGGAACCATGAAGGAATTGAAAAGTTGTGGTGGTAAGGTAGTGGGACTAAGGGAACAAACATCTTGCCTTACGTTTTCTTTTAAAACATACCCTTAATTTAAGGGTAAATAGATATTTTGATGGAGGAATCAGGGGCTCCAAAGAGAGCATGAATGGAAGGTAGTATAAAATGTTAACTTGAGCTTACAGAATCTCTGTCATATTTTATCCTCACACTTCCAAAAAGGAAAAGCTGGTCCCAGAGATGAGGGTCCAGAAAATTTTGTCTAATTACATATTGAAGTGTTATAAGGAAAAATTGATTGAAATGTCTAGAAGGATTTTGTCTGCCTGAAAGGATTTTGTGTGTCTGCGTATGTGTGTCTCTGTATATTTTTCCAGGTTAATTTTCTCAGCGGGGGGTGGGGGGAACCAGCTTTCAATAACAAACACAATAAAGGGATATGAGAGTCAAAATATTCAGTGGCCCAGTGTAGGAATTCTGTCCAATCAGTTCATTCCTTACAACTGTCATCCCCTTGGAGTACCTTCAATCAAAGTTACTATTGAATTTTTCATTCCTTCTACAACGAATTATGCAGGATTCATTCATCTGTCTTTTTTTTTTAAATAAACTTTTTATGTTAGTATAGTTTTAGGCTTACAAAAAAAGTTACGAAGGTAGTACAGAGTTTCCTATACTCCTCATCCAGTTTACCCAATTGTTACCATCCTGTGTCACCATGGTACTTTTGTCACAACTAAGAAACACCACTTGTTTGTTATTAACTAAACACCACACTGTATTCGGATTTCACTAGTTTTTTCACTAATTTCCTGTTTCTGCTCCAAGATCCCAACCCGGATATCACATTGCAGTTAGTTGTCATGTCTCTTTAGTCTCCTCTGTTCTGTGACAATTTATCAGACTTTTCTTGTTTTTCCATGATCTTGACTGTTTTGAGGAGTACCGGTCAGGTATTTGTAGAATGTCCCTCAATTTGGGTCTATCTGATAATTTTCTTATGGTTATTCTGCGAGTTTTGGGTAAGAACGCCACACAGGTGAAGTGCCCTTTTCATCATATCATATCAAGGGTAGATGCTATCAACATGACTTATTGCTGATAGGCTAACCTTGATCATCAGGCCAACGTAATGTTTGCCAGGTTTTTTCAGTGTAAAGTTACTTTTCTTCTCCCTTTCCACACTCCACTCTTTGGAAGCAAGTCACTAAGTACAGCCCCCATTCAAGGCAGGGAAGAGTGAGGAGGGGAACTAAACTCCATCTTCTGGAGGAAGGAGTATCTACATAAATTATTTGGAATTTTTCTATGTGGAAGATTTGCCCCTTTCCCCCATTTATATATTTATTCAATCATTAATTTATATCAGTATACACTCATGGATATTTATTTTATTCTTTGGGTTATAATCCAATACATTATTTATCCGTTTTGTTGCTCTAATTGCTCCAGCCTTGGCCATCGAGAGCTCTTTCAATTTGCCTCCTGTGTCCCTTTGACATGCCCCATCTGTCTGGCTCTTTTAGTACTTCCTTACTTTCAAGCACTACAAGATACTTCAGGCTTATCTTTTATTTTCCAGCTCCAACCTTAGAATCAGTTATTTCTCCAAGGAGCTTTTGTTCCTTTCATTAGAGAACCGTATCAGAAATCAAGATCTGGGTGCTGGGTTCACCTATCATTTTGTTCACTTACCCTCTCTTATCTCCCCAACATGGATCACTCAGTTCCTGCCACCCAGCAGGTCCTTTCTCTATAAGCTCATAGTGACAAATCCCACCTTGAAAAGTCAGGATAATTTCTCCTCCTCCAACAGCCTTCCTAGGTCTCCCCAACAGGAAATGATGACTTCTTCCTTTGGAATCACAGGTACTAGCTTTACAGGTGAAAAGCACTAAAAAAACCAAACCCACTGCCGTCAAGTCGATTCCAACTCATGGAGTCAGTATAGGACAGAATAGAATTGCCCCATAAGGTTTCCAAGGCTGTGATCTTTATGGAAGCAGACTGCCACATCTTTCTCCTGTGGAGCGACTGTTGGGTTTGAACTACTGACCTTTTGGTTAGCAGCAGAGCACTTTAACCACTGTGCCAGTTTACAAAACACTTTGAGATCCCTGGTCTCATTCAGTTCTGCTATTAGCATTTTGCAAGTGAAGAAATTAAAGCCCATAATTGTAAACTGACATTTCCAAAGTTACACAGCTGGGCAGAAGCCAAAGTAAGGTTAGAACCCACATCTTCTGATTCCAACCCCAGTGCTTTTACTATCAATTTACTTCACCTTGTATTATCTTTATTTGGGTATGTTATCTCTCTTACTTGATCTTAACCTCCATAAGGATGTTGACAATATCCCATTATCACTCCCAACACTTAAAAAACATGTTTTCAAGGTAACCATAAAGAAAGTTAACAAACCTACTCATCAAAATAAAGAAGAAAAACAAAGTCTCAGTAAACATAAAGTCTACAAAAATGAAAGAAATGAAAAAAAATCACAAACAAAAGGAATTCAGCACAGAAGGCAGAGGAACAAAGAAAATGTCAGCATCACAAAAAAGGACTACAAAAGGACAGCTCACACCTATCAATAATCACACTAAATGTAAATGGCTTAAATGCACCCGTAAAGAGACAGAGAGTGACAGAATGGATTTAAAAAAAAAAAAAAGGACCCATCAATATGCTGCCTACAAGAGACACGCCTTAGAAACAAAGATATAAATATATTAAAAATCAACAGATGGACAAAACATCAACCAAAAAAGAGCAGGAGTGGCAATACTAATCTCAGATAAAATAGACTTTAAAACAAAATCCACCATAAAAGACACAGTAGGACATTACATAATGACTAAAGGGACAATCCACCATGACTATATAACCATAATAAATATCTATGCCGTCAATGACAGGGCTCCAAAATACATAAAACAAACTCTAACAGCACTGAAAAAAGAAATTTACAGTTACACAAAAATAGTAAGAGACTTCAACAAACCACTCTCAATAAAGAACAGAACATCTAGAAAGAAACTTAACAAAGATACAGAAGGTCTAAAGGCCACAGTCAACCAACCTTACCTCATAGACATATATAGAACAATGAACCCAATATCAGCAAAGTACACATTCTTTTCCAACACACATGGTACATTCTCCAGAATAGACCATATCTTAGGCCACAAAGCAACCCTCAGCAAAATCCAAAATACTGAGATAATACAAAGCACCTTCTCTGATCACAACACCATAAAAGTAGAAATTAATAACAGGAAGAGCAAGGAAAAACATCACATACATGAAAACTGAACAACACCTTGCTTAAAAACCACCAGGTAATAGAAGAAATCAAAAATGGAATTAAAAAAAAAAATCCTAGAATCAAACAAGAATGAAAACACATCATACCAAAACCTTTGGGATGCAGCAAAGGCAGTGCTCAGATGTCAATTTATAGCAATAGATGAACACATCAAAAAAGAAGAAAGGGATAAAATCAAAACATTAGCTATACGACTCAAACAAATAGAAAGAGAACAGCAAAAGAAGCCCACAGCCACCAGAAGAAAGGAAATAATAAAGGTCAGAGCAGAAATAAATGAAACAGAGAATAGAAAAACAATAGAAAGAATCAACAAAACCTAAAGTTCATTCTTTGAAAGGATCAACAAAATCAACAAACTACTGGCCAAATTGACAAAAGAAAAACAGGAGGGGATGCAAATAAACCAAATAAGAAATGAAATGGGAGACATTACAACAGACCCAACTGAAACAAAAAGGATCATAACAGAGAATTATGAAAAAATATACTCCAACAAATTTGAAAACCTAGAGGAAATGGACAAATTTCAAGAAACATACTACCTACCTAAACTAACAAACTGACGTAAAAAATCTGAACAGACCCATAACAAGAGAAGAGATTGAAAAGGTAATTTAAAAAACTCCCAACACAGAACTTCCAGCAAAATGGTGCTCTAGGCAGAAGCACCACGCCATCCCTCCACAGCAAAGATCTGAAAAACTAAGCCGAACAGAGAAAACAACAATCCTGAAACCCTAAAACATCAAATGAAGAGATAAAGAACTCAGCCAAACACTGAATGGAGTGAGAAAACTGACAGAGAACGGAGAGCAAGGAGAGATTCATGCAGAGGTCCCCTACCAGCTAACGCAGCGCGGATCCGCCATCTTTGACTCCTGTTGGAGACCAGCAAACAGGGGATACGAGAAAGCAGCTTCACGGAGCTTCCAGAGGGAGACAAAACAACCGGTAATTTCCGATATACGCTTTCCCATCCCCCACACTTCTTCACCCCCACTCAGCCTCCTCTGCTTCCCGCGGCCACAGTCTCATGCCCGGGAAACACCGGCTGGTTGGATTCCACACGCCCGAACTGGCCGGCTCTCTGAGTGCCATTTGTTGGCTGCTGGTCTTGTTTTTTTCCACTTCTTTTGATTTCTTCCTTACTTCTCACCACTTCCCCCCCCCTTTCTCTCAAATACCTGGCTCCGTGTGCCATCTTTCCTTCTTCCTGAGGGGCTTCAGAGCTCCGGTAATTTGTGATATATGCTTTCCCACTCCCTACACTTCTTCACCTACACTCGGCCCCCTCTGCTTCCCGTGGACACAGTCTCTTGTCCAAGAAACACTGGCTGCTTGGATTCCACCAGCCCGCACTAGCTGGCTCTCTGAGTGCCATTTGTTGGCTACTGGAGTTGCTTTTTTTTCCTGCTTCTTTTGATTTCTTCCTTACCTCTCACCACCTCCCCCTCCTTTTGCTCAAATACCTAGCTCCGTGCGCCATCTTTGCTTCTTCCTGAGGGACTGTGGAGCACTGTTCAAGTGTGGAGCTGCTTCCCGGTCTGCGCCGCCCCGCTGGTGGGATCCTGGGGCTTTTGTTCGTTTGTTTGTT
>NW_004444135.1:1303654-1329502 GCF_000243295.1 Trichechus manatus latirostris | reverse complement strand
GTAGCAGGATACAAGATAAACATTCAAAAATCAGTTGGATTCCTATACACCAATAAAGAGAACGATGAAAAGGAAATCAGGAAAACAGTACCATTTATAATAGCCCCTAAAAAAATAAAATACTTAGGAATAAATCTAACCAGGGATGTAAAAGACCTATCCAAAGAAAGCTACAAAACACTACTGCAAGAAACCAAAAGAGACCTACGTAAATGGAAAAACATACTATGCTCATAATATACTAGACTCAACATTGTGAAAATGTCAATTCCACCCAAACCCGTTGCTGTTGAGTCGATTCTGACTCATAGTGACCCTGAAGGACAGAGTAGAACTGCCCCATAGGGTTTCCAAGGAGTGCCTGGGAGATTCGAACTGCTGACCTTTTGGTTAGCAGCTGTAGCTCTTAACCACTACCAGCAATCTGCAAATACAATACAATCCTGATCCAAATACCAATGACATTCTTTAAAGAGATGGAAAAACTAATTATTAACTTTATATGGAAAGGAAAGAGGCCCTGGATAAGTAAAGCACTACTGAAGAAAAAGAGTAAAGTAGAAGGGCTCGCTCTACCCGACCTCAGAACCTACTATACAGCTAAGGTATTCAAAACAGCCTGGTACTCGTACAACAACAGACACATTGACCAACGGAAGAGAATCAAGAGCCCAGATGTAAATCCATCCACCTACGGTCACCTGATTTTAGACAAAGGCCCAGAGTTCATTAAATGGGGAAAGGACAGTCTTTTTAACAAATGCTGATGGCAAAACTGGATGTCCATTGGTAAAAAAATAGAACAGGACCCATACCTCACACCATACACAAAAACTAATTCAAAATGGATCAAAGACCTAAATATAAAACCAAAAACTATAAAAATCATAGAAGAAAAAAGAGGGTAAATGTTAGAGGCCCTAATACATGGCATAAATAGGATACAAACCATACCTAACAATACACAAACACCAGAAGATAAGCTAGATAACTGGGATCTTCTAAAAATTAAACACTTACGCTCATCAAAAGACTTCACCAAAGAGTGAAAAGAAAGCCTACAGACTGGGAAAAAAAATTTGGCTATGACAAATCAGACAAAGTTCTAATCTCCAAAATCTATAGGAAAATCCAACACCTCTACAACAAAAAGGCAAACAATCCAATTAAAAAATGGGCAAAGGATATGAACAGACATTTCACCAAAGAAGTCTTTCAGGTGACTAACAGACACATGAGGAAATGCTCGTGATCACTAGCCATTAGAGAAGTGCAAATCAAAACTACAATGAGATAACATCTCACCCCAATATTACTAGAATCAAAAAAAAAAGAAAATAACAAATGCTGGAGAGGCTGCAGGGAGCTTGGAACTCTTAAGCAAGGCTGGTAGGAATGTAAAACGGTACTACTATTTTGGAAAATGATATGGCACTTCCTTAAAAAGCTGTAAATAGAAATACCATATGATCCAGCAATCCCACTCCTAGGAATATATCCTAGAGAAATAAGAGCCGTCACACGAGTAGACATATGCACATCCATGTTCAATGCAGCATTAGTCACGATAGCAAAAAGATGGAAACAACCTAGGTGTCCATCAACAGAAGAATGGATAAACAAACTATGGTACATACATGCAATGGAATACTACGCAAAGATAAAGAACAACGATGAATCTCCAAAACATCTCACAACATGGATGAATCTAGAGGGCATTATGCTGCTTGAAATAAGTCAATCATAAAAGGACAAATGCTGTATTATAAAAACTCATGAAAAGGTTTATACACAGAAAGAAACAATCTTTGATGGTTACTAAGGAGGGGAAGGATGGGGAGGGAAAAACACTAACTAGACAATAGGTAAGTGGTAACTTTGGTGAAGGGTGAGACAGTACACAGTACTAGGGAAATCAGTACAACTTGACCAAAGCAAGGTCATAGAAGCTTCATAGACACATCCAAACTCCCCGAGGGACCGAATTACCAGGCTGAGGGCTGGAGGCCATGGTCTAGGAAGACATCTAGCTCAATTGGCATAACATAGTTTATAAAGAAAATGTTCTACATCATACTTTGGTGAGTAGAGTCTGGGGTCTTAAAAGCTTGTGAGCGACCTTCTAAGATACTCCGCTGGTTCCGCCCTGTCTGGAGCAAGGGAGAATGAAGAAAACCAAAGACAAGGGAAAGATTAGTCCAAAGGACTCATGGACCTGAACTACCACCTCCGCCACCAGACTGAGTCCAGCACAACTAGATAGTATCTGGCTACCATCACGGACTATTCTAACAGGCATCACACTAGTGGGTCTGGGACAGAGCTGGAGAAAAATATAGAGCAACATTCTAACTCACAAAAAAAGACCAGACTTACTGGTCTGACAGAGACTGGAGAAACCACAAGAGTACAACCCCCAGACACCATTTTAACTCAGTCACTGAAGTCACTCCTGAGGGTCATCATTCAGCCAATGATTAGACAGGCCCATAAAACAAAATGAGACTAAAAGGGCACTCCAACCCAGGGGCAAGGACGAGAAGGCAGGAGGGGGCAGGAAAGCTGGTAAAAGGGAACTTAAGGTTGAGAAGAGTATTGACATGTCATGGGGTTGACAAACGATGTCACAAAACAATATGTGTATTAATTGTTTAATGAGAAACTAATTTTCTCTGTAAACCTTCATTGAAAGTACAAAAAAAAAATGTTTGGATATAGTAGGGATCAATAATTATTGACTAAATAAAGTCTCTCTAAAAACAATGAAGATATATTAATTTACTTTTCCATTAGTAATTTTATGAACATGATGTCTGTCTCACCTGCATGATTATTGTCAAGATAATATTTTCTGTTTTTTACCTTTCAACTTTAGAAGCAAGAATAAGGTCACATTGTTGTCTTACTTGTGTCTCTTGATTTTCAGTGACTTTGAACATTCTTTCATGTATTTACTGGTACTATCTTATTTCTTTGTCCATTTTTCAATTCCTTGTCTAAGTGTCAAGAATTGAGTGAACAATAGTGATTTTCATATTGGTGTAAAAGAACTCTTTATGTATTAACATTGATCCTTTGTCAATTATTTGCAAATATTTTCTTCTTTATATTTCACTTCTCAATTGTATTTGTCCTTTTGGATGTACTAAGTTCTGAATTTATGTAAAAGAAAGTTTATCATAGTATAGTTATAAGAGAAAAAATTAGAAACAATATAACTGTCCAACAATAGAAAAAAACAGAACAAAATATTCATTTGACTGGAATGTTATACATTTGACTGAAATGTTATGCATTGATAAAAAGTATGTTTTTGAAAATTATTTAATAAAAGTAAAATACTCTTGTACTTTCCACCTAATAGTAAATAGAAAAATATATAAATGTATATACAATACAACCTCAATTTAAAATATATACTCAATTGGGAGTGGGGGGAACTGAAGGTAAGTTCAAAAAATTATTATCCATGGCTATTTTGCACTATGGATTTAAAGGTAATATTTATTTTCTTCTTTAAACATTTCTGGGTTTTCTAAATCTTCTACAATGAGTATATATTTACAAATAAGGGGAAAATATGTTATTTAACGTGATCAAAAAGTATGTGTTTCGTGGGGACAGTGAAGGGTTGTCATTAAGCTTCTATAACTCCCACTTGCCAAAAAGACAGAACAGAGGCCTGGGACAGCAGAGCATCTTTCCAAGGTGACCCAAACATGTACAATCTATAGGCCTGCACTTCCAGAGAATTGCTTAGCAACCCATGTCCCCCAGCCCCTCGACTCTCAACAAATATATTCTCACATTGTCTTGTTCTCTAGATAAACAAAACCAATGAAGTGTGTATATATACATATGAGGGTAAGTCAAAAAGTATTGCTAAAAAATTGTAGAAATCTTTATTAAACAAAAATGTAAAATGTGAAGCTATTGTTTCTCAACGTATCCTCTATCTAGGTCTATACACTTCTAAAGGCAGTGTTTTCAGCTCTCTAATCCTTCCCCAAAGAATTCTGAGTTCTTTGATTTATACCATGTCAAAATGGAAGTATTGGCATCCTTGAGGGACTCAAATTGTGTTTCTTTTAAATGTTCTTTGAGTTTTGGGATCAAAAAGTCTGAAGGGAAAAGATCAGGGCTGTAGGGTGGATGGGGTAAGGTTTCCCAACAAAATTCTCGTAGGACAGCCATTGCTACCCTCAAAGAACGAGCAGGTACACTGTTGTGATACAAAAAAATTCCTTGGCACTACTTCCTGGACTTTTTCTCACCAATGCAGTTCTCAATTTTCTTAAAACTTCTTCATAATAAGCCACCATGATTGTCTTGTGTCTTTCGAGAAAATCTAGCAAGATTATCCTTTTGAAATTCCAAAAAACAGTCACCATAACCTTCTGAGCAGCCTTCCCTGTCTTGGCTCATCTTTGAGGTCTTCCCAACCTTCCTTAAAATGCTTGATCCATCTAAAACCTGTTGTTTTATGTGGGGCAGCGTTCCCATAAATTTGTTGCAAAGCTTCAATGATTTGAAAAGATGTCTATTTGAGTTTTGTTAAAAATTTGATATTAACCATGACCTCAAAATCATTTTTTTCCATGGCACAAAAAGTATGCTTTTTTTTTTTGAAAGTACCCTAACAAGACTAAGACAAGTGCATTACTGAGAGAACTTATCTGCAGTCATCCACTGATCTCAGAGAACTGTTTAAACATGTTTTGTTGGGAATAAATCCGTGCACATATGAACTGGAATCCTAGTAGCAATACTTTTTTTACTTACCCTTGTATATATATAGAGAGAGAGATTTAGCTCAAGGAAATGGTTCACATGATTGTAGAGGCTGGCAAGTCCCAAGTCTGTGGGTCAGACATCAGGCTGGAGGCTTCCTCTGACTCATATAGCTGCAGGAGCAGGCGAACCCAAGATTGTCAGGTCAGATGGCAGGCCTCTGGCTCACAGACTGTGGGAGGCTGACAAATTCAAGAGCCGCAGGTAGGGCAGCAGGCTGCTGACTCACAGGCTACAGAAGCTGACAAATCCCAAGATAAGCAAGTAAGATGGCAGACCACTGTCTCAGAGGCTGCAGAGGCTGACGAATTCCAAGATCAGCAGGCAATATGGTAGGCAGCTGGCACAAGTTCCAAGAACCAGAAGTCAGATGGTGATAAGCCAGATGCAGGATCCAAAGCAAGCAAGCAAGCTTTGCCAGAACATCCATATATATATTGGATGTAGGCCACAACCCCAAGGAAATTCCCCTTACAACTGATTGGCTGATCACATCAGATCACATCATGGAGGATGACTACATTATTATATAACTGTCAAACCACTGAGAATCATGGCTCAGCCAAGGTGACACACAACCTTAACCATCACACACACATCACCCATAGGACACATCTAGACAAAAAAAGAAGGCAGTGTCTGTAAAGATGTTTAAGAGGAACCAAATAAAAGATGTACAACAAACTACAGATTTCCAGAAATCGACATGAGTCCTCATAGCCCAAACATCACCACAACCCAGCGTTTACCATAAGAAGCCAAACAAATGTGCCTCTTAGTTATCAAGACATGTAAGAGTCACATTTCTCTGTAATCCCTGGGGGGAATTCATAGCTTTCTAATCCCATCCAGAGCGTTCTTGGAAATGCCACCTCCCTAAGCCAGTAGTTCTGAGAACAGAGCTTTGTTGAGGGACCCCACAAGTTATTCAGGATGAGTGTTTCTGTGAGGATATTGGTGCCTGGTGAGCAGCTGCACACAGAAGTGTCTCTGCTTAGCACAGGCTGGACATAATTGCATGCCACTCACTTTCCAGGGCCTTGGCCTTCTCCCCTCCTCCCACCCTTTCTGGTTTCCCCAGAAGAAGGAAGTTACAGGTCTCCTGTCCTAAAGCAGACCTCTAAAGACTGGCTGCCCAAAACCTTCTCACTCTTCCCTGCTCTGCTCTACATCTCAAGGGTGAGTCAGAAGGCTGACCCCAGCAGATTAGACTTCCCAAGATCTGTGCCAATTGGCTCCTGTCTGGTTTCAGCAATGGCCAATGGAAGTTCAGGCGAGACATGGGTAGTAGAAAGAGGAAGGGCCTTTCTCCCCCTCCTTGTCTGTGGCTAAGGATACATCTCCTCCAGGGCTCTGGCTCCTGCAAGATGAACCTGTTGTGATCCCAGAATCTGCCAGATGGCCCCAGCTCCAGTATCAAGCAATCCTACCTCCTCCTGTGTTCCTGGAGCCCAGGGTGGTCATGGCTCCCTGCTGTAGGTAACCTCTCGGTTGCCTCACTGTCCCCTGTCTGCCCTCTCAGCTCTTCCTGCACCTACGTAACTGATTCCTGGCATTGAAGTCCAGATGTGTCTGTTGGAAATATTCAGAGTGGGTCCTACTTTCCTGCTTGTGCACTGACCCTGGCAGGGACAGTAGACACTATCCCATTGACCTTCTGTTTAAACTGAAAAAAAAAAAAAAAAAAAAAAAAAAACCTTCTTTGTGGACAAGGAAGCCTTCCAGTGAAAACCAGCCTCGCAGCCAGCCACAGCTTCTTCGTGGTTGGAGCGTTAAAAACTTGCACAAGGCTGTGGGCTCCCATTATCACCCTAAGCCACCTCACACATGGCGGCTTTTTATAACCTACCTGCAAGAGTCAAGCAGGACTTGGTGGCTAAACGTGTTTTCTAAGCTGTCAAGATTTCCCCCGCAAGAAGTCTAAAAACCCTGGAAAATGGAGTTCTGCAGCTGACCGCATGTAGGCCTTCGTGGGAGTTCAATGCCTCACAACCCCTCTCTCGCAGAGAATTCCTCAATCTGAGGAAATGACCTTTGGCACCTTCCTAAGTAGACAGGTCAGAAGTTATTCGAAAAAGTTTAATGTGACCTCATGGAGGAGGAAGGAAGGCAGAGAAGGGACCATCCATGATGGCCACTTGGAACCTCTAGAGCAAGCAGCCAGGGTGGCCTCCACCAGCCTTTGGCATCTGCAGGCCTCAGAGCTGGATTTCAGAGAAGCAGACACAGCCCAGGCCTGGCCTGGCCACGCCAGCTCAGGGAGGACTATGGGGAGACAAGAGGAGCCCAGTTCCGCAATTGTGAATCTACTGGACCAGCAGGGGCAGATCAAATGAGTTCCCATCAAGTAAAGTGCTCTGCTGACTGAAGATGTTTGAAGCCAAGGCCCAGCGGGCACATTTGTCAAGCTCTCAAAAAATAGAAACCAGGATCAAAGTGAAGCACTTTCCAAATATAAACATTTGTCACCTACTTTTACTTTTGATGTGCCCTATTTTGAATACATGTCTCCTTTTAAAAAAGGACAGCTTAATCTTTCCACACACACACTCAGGTCTTTCAAACAAAGCCCAGGGACCATTTGCAGGGGTGGGGGGATGTGAGAGGAAGTCCCAGCCAGGCGAAATAAAAATTGGGGGATCCCTCCAGAAGAGTAAAACAGGAAGAAAAAAGGAAATAAACATTTATGGAGCCCCAAGCATTTGATTTTTCACCTCATATATTCCCTCAGATTAGCTCTGGAAAGAGAGCATCATCATTCCAAATGTGTAAAGTGTTTAAGTCATATGTCCAAAATAGCTCAAGCATATAAAAGCAGAGTCAGAATTCCATCCTAGGTGCGTCTGACTCACAGTCCACACCACCCCTGGAGTAAGCAGCCTCAGCTGAAAGAAAAATCGGCAGCACATCTGTTGGACATTTTGTGCCCACTCATGTCCACGTAGGGCACCATGGCACTTCAGAGCCAGAAAGCACCTCTGGTTCTCTAACCCTGACCTTCTCTGAAGTCTGCTGCCCAATTCCAGAAGCAGAGCACTTTGATCCCACTTTTGAAACAACCCACCTCCACCACACGTTTCTACAAAATGGCACAAAGGCTCTGCTTCTATAAAATGAGCTCGTAACTTCCATCTACCGATGGTGTGACATTTCCCTCATCTCGAACAACCTCTCCTTATGTGTCCAAATCCTATTCACTTTTGGATGCCCGGCTCAAGGATCATCTCAGAACCCATGGGCCACCTCACCTCTCCTGCTGAATTATGCTGTCTTGTATTTGGTCTCTGATGGTTTTCATGAGTTAGCTCTTACCCTTTAACTGGACTGTAAGCCCTCTGAGGGAAGCCTCTACCCTGAGGAAAATAGAGCAAAGGGAGCAAATTTCAGCAAGGAATGTAGGCTAGTCCCTTTCGGAGCCAGGGCTGAGGGGTCAGAAGCCAAGAGGTGGTTGTTGCTACAGAACAGAACCAACAAGGAAGAGAAGAGTGTCTAATGAGGGGTCTGGTGAGGGGTATGCTCTCCTCCCTGTGAGTTAAATGGAGTCACTTTTCTCAGAGTCTGACTTCTCTTACTGGACTTATTGTTGTTGTTACGTGCCGTACAGTCAGTTCCAACTCATAGCGACCCTGTGTACAACAGAATGAAATACTGCTTGGTCCTGCACCATCCTCACAATCGTCATCACACTTGACCCTATTGTTGTAGCCACTGTCTCAATCCATCTCATAGAGGGTCTTCCTCTTTTTCACTTACCCTCTATTTTACCAAACATGATGTCCTACTGTCCTAGGCCAAGAAAAAGGAGACAGTAATTTCTCTTTTGTTTTATTTTTTAATCATAAATTATGAACCTTGAGAGCCTCGCTTTCAAAAAAAAGACAAGGAGTTAGGACCTAGAAGGAGGAGGTTTAGGAAAAAGTTTCTTCCAATTTGTCTCTCTGGCTGGCACTGGTTCTGGTTCCTGCCTTCCCCCATGAGAAACTTTACAATCTTTGCTTCCCTTGAACTTGGACTTAGCCTTCAGATTCATCTGAAAGGCCAACCTAGAGAGATTCACACTTCCCTAGCTGATACATTCCTCTTGATGAAGCTTCAAGATACATAATTATAACAAGAGACCAGGTTTAATTTAGGAAATTTGGTAATTGTTGAGAGTGTGGTAAATCATCTTTAAAGCAAACACACTTACAGTCTCCAAGATAAAGTCCATTCCCCTGTGATGAGGTAGTTTCATGGAATGCTATGAGGGCCTGGGCAGGGTTTCAAAGCCGTTGAGTTGCACGAGGTGAGATAGAGCTGCTTATAGCTGCTGGGATTTATGGGAATGTTGGCACCCAGGTGACACTCGGGATAATCTTTAACAGAGGAAGTCTGTTTGGTGCCTGCTCTTTGTTCCAGCACCACTTTCATATTTGAGAACCCTTGTGATATACTTGCTATTCACAGCCATGTATCGGACTGTCACAAGCATGGCCTGGTGTTAGATGTTGAGCAAATAAAGTCCCCCTACCACCACCTGAGTCTACCCCATCCCCAACCTGACAAGGCAGGTAGGGGGAAATTTACTCTTCACTCAGTAATATTTTACAGAGGCAGTGGCGTGCAGGTTCCAAAAAATATATAATTTGCTCATTTTCTTACGTAAAACATCACACATTTTGGGCTTAGAACCGGTTTGACAAGTTTAGCTGCCTGTGTCACACAATGTATCTCTTGTAAAGGGCTGTCTCTCCAGGGCAACGTATGCTTGCCGCCCCATAGCGTCACCCCCATGACCTGGGCAACTCATCCAGGCAATTTCTTAATTTCTTGAAGATCGTTAATTGGGGAGGACTCAGGAGACAAGCAGGTGTCTTCATAGCCAATAGAGGAACTTGGTGATATGCTAAGGCATTTGATACGAAGCTTTGAATCTGTTTTTCCCTGCAATAAAAATCGAGATAAATAGGGTATACACCTGATTGGGTGGTTAAACCAAAAATGAATAAACCAGCCCTTGCTTCTCCTCTATTGTTGTTGTTAGCTGCCATCTCAGGGCAACTCATGGCGACCCCATGCACAATGGAACGAAACGCTGCCTGGCCTTGCACCATCCCCTTGATAGGTGCAGACTGGACCATTGTGATCCATAGGCTTTCACTGGCTGATTTTTTTTAGGTAGATTGCCAAGCCTTTCTTCCTAGTCTGTCTTAGTCTGGGAGCTCCACTGAAACCTGTTCAGCATCATAGAAACACACAAGCCTCCACTAACAAACGAGTGGTGGCTGCACGTGAGGTGCGTTGACTGGGAATCGAACCTAGGTCTCCCAAATGAAAGATGAGAACTCTACCACTGAACCACCACTGCACCCATTTTTCATCTAAGCTTTATTTAATGCCAACCGTACTTCATCAATGGCAACAACAATATCCAAAATTATTTTGATGCCGCTGGCTTCTCCCATTGCTCCTCTGATGAACATGAGGCTCTGGTCCCCTTGTGAAGCCCCTGGTGAGCATATTTTTATTGAGTTATCCAATTCCTTTTTCAGATTATTGAACTGGTTATCCTTTGAGAGCAGGGACTGTATTTCCAGCACCACTCTTGCTCCTGGTGCATAGAACGGGCTCAGCAACGGTTTAATTAATAAATGAATGAAAGGAAAGGCTTGTTTTTTGTTTTCATTGACACAAATGGCCATCTAATGTCACATCATTCCGTGAATGTTAACCTACGCTGGGTTAAACGTGGGGATGCAGAGATAAATGAGATGTCATCCCTGTCCTCACAGAGCTTACACTCTACAGGGAGATACAGGTTGATCTATGGTTCCTGGGCCTGCAGGTGGCTCTTTCTTCTCACAGAGGACACTCCAATAGCAATCACAGGGCTGAGTCCTGGAGCTGGCCTCAGTAGAATGTGCAGTATGGAGGGATCCAGGTGCACGTCAGCAGCCACAGAACCAAGTATCGCTGGGAGGAGAAGTTGGAGCTTCACAATGAACCTGCGGGCCCACACACCTGTGCTATGAGCACTGAGAAAGGAGCAGTGTCAACACTGTTCTCTGGGCCCCTGCTGCACCAGCGTCCCCCAGTAGTGAACCAGTTGCAACCAAGTCACTTCCAACTCATGGCTACCTCATGTGTGTCAGAGTAGAACTGTGCTCCATAGGGTTTTCAATGGCTGATTTTTTGGAAGTAGATCACCAGGCCTTTCGTCCGAGATGCCTCCGGGTGGACTCGAACTCCAACCTTTTGGTTAACAGCCAAACACATTAACCGTTTATACCACCCAAGGAGACCAGCCCCACACAACACTCACCAAAGGCTGTCCTAGAGTGGTGAGACTTCAGGGCAACTAACAGGCAGGGAGCAAAACCTAAAGGTATGGAAACTTTTCAAGTACCAACAACAGAGTGAGACACAGCGTGGACGAAACTCACTAAACAGCAAACGAGATGCCTAAAGGGAACAACAGAGTTTCTATTGGTGAATGACTTTGCCACAAAAGATAATAGAGGTCACAGTGGAGGTAATGTAGGTTTTTCTTTAGATCACCAGTTTTTTTGTTTGTTTGTTTGTTTTAAGTACATTTCCCATGTATTATGATGTCAGCAAGTCTGATACTTCATGCTCTGAGGTTTTGAGCTTCCTCAGACTGTTCACCTGCCAGCCCTCAGTACCCTCCCATGTAAAATGAAGAATTGCACCATGCAATCTCTGAGGTCTCACATTTAACCTATTAGCTTCTCTGCCCTAACAAATCGTTTCCCCAAACCCTCTATCAGCAAAGCCCAACCTTGGCTTTTCATTCCACACCTATTTATCTTCATCACTAAAGGCCTTTCTCAAAGACAAAGAAAACTATAGAAAAGAAAAAGTAAGGAAAAAAGGGAAAAAAGACCCAATAATCTCCTAACCCAGATATTTATCCACCACGGTGCTGTATGTATAGAGTGATTTTCCTGTTATATTTAGATTACAATCAAACTGTAAAGGAACTGTTATCTCTCTGTTCCTGCTTTTTACTTTAAGCTCTGAGACCTTTGTCCTTCTATATTAGAGAAGCTGTAAATACTACAAGAGAATGTTTACATTTTAAAAATCCATTTTTCTTGGTCATTTGTAGAAGGAAAAAAAAATCTCTGTACTAACACACCAATTCATCTTGACTTCGTAAAAAACTGTTTCCCACAGAAACAACATTTTGCACAAAGCCACCTGAAACCGCCCTTCCGTTCAGCAATGTTCCATTTCTTCCAGAGGCTGCCTTTCCATACAGCAGTCTTTCATTTCTCCCAGCTTTTGCGATAGCTTTCCTACATCTCTCCCTCAACCTTTCCTTCTCTTCACCTTGACAAGTCCCTGATAGAGCTTAAGCTCTCTCCAAGTTGGAAAGGAGAAAGACAGATAGGATCTGCACTTGTAAACTTGAGACAGATCTTGTAAAAGATTTGAGGCTTGGCAGTTTGTTGTGTTTTAAGTTTGTAATTACTGTTAGCATAGGATTTATTTCTACTCTTTTAGAAAAATGTGCCTAGTACTTCTTTCTAAGAATTAGAAAAATCACAATCTAGCCACCAAGAAGCCAAATAGCAGCTGTCACGTGGTCACTGGGAAAGCAAACACCTTGCCAAAGATACCTTTGATGGGCAGCAAAAGGTTAGGTGACGGACAAGCAGAGGAAACCCAAAGGGGGTGCTTGGCAGCAGAGCTCAGGTGAATTTCAGATGTCCCAGAACTAGGTTTGTGAAGGCCTGTCCCTGTGCTACCCATAAGCATACACGACAGAGAACACTCCAGCAGCTTAGATGAGAAAGCCAGCCACCGTGTGCTCACACAGAGCCCCGACCTACTGCAGGAAACAGCCACATGCAAGTCAGAGGAGGGAGTGGAGGAGGTGGGAGCAGGATGGCGGTGAAGTCATTGTAACCCAGTGCCAACGACTCGATCCTCAATGCTGAGGAAGCAACTCTGGGGAAGGCATTTCTTATCCATCTTAAGTGCAGTTGAAAGAAAGTAAAGGTAGTACTATGTGGAAAGCCCTTACTGGAGGTTTGCTTTCATTCTAAAATCATTTCCTCACCTTCTATAGATGCCACACCTTACAGAGCCTTGATCGGTCAAAATAAAACTTTTACCCCCATCCAGAAGAAAATCCATGCCAAGTTCACACTCCCGAGAATATTGTTAACAAGACCCAACTCAGACAACAACATTACTGCTTACGAAAAACCCGGGGCAGGGGAGGGAGGATAGAAATAGGGACACGATTCAGCCTCTGCCCTCAAGAGGGTAAGACACCAATCATTATAATAGAGTATTGAATGAGGCAGTGGATAAATGAATCTGGCACATGTTTGGTGCTCAATAAATGCTAACTGATTAAACGGTAAGAAAATAAGTACTTTGAAAGCACAGAGGAGATGGAGATTATTTCTGGCTGGGGACATCTAGGAGTTGACATTTGAATTTGACCTGCATGACGATGGTTAAGATTTTCTCAGAGACAGCGAGAAGTCAGTTCCAGGTGAGGGGGAGGAAAAAAAAAAAAAAATTTCCATCAAGAGTCGATTCAGTGTGAGAAAAGAGAAGGAACCTAAAGAATGTGCAAGGTTATAGCAGAGCGGCCAATTGTCTGATTAGGATGGAATATTTAAGAGGAGCAGTGGGGACTGGTTGGCATTAGAGACAGCAGCTTTGGCTTTGAAAAAGAAAGCTTCAAATGCCAAGGAAGTTGGGACTTTGGGGAACTTTTTCTTTTTCCTAGAATAAAGTCTATGAGGTTCATCAATTGATCGATCTATTTGCAAAGCAGTATTCAGTTCACTGCCTTGGTATCCTCATCTCTGTTGGTCTGAACCTTTCCAAGTGCACTCCAAGGTCCTCAACACAATCTTGAAATTCGTGTTTGAACCAATCTGGACTTAAGACAATGAGTGTGGTCCAGATCATTAAGGTGTGAATTGTCAGGGAAAAATATAAAAGGCTTCGGCCTCTTGGCCCAACGTGGATGAGGAAAGGGAGGGTGTAACTCCCTGACAACCCAAGGGAATCTAAAAGCAGCTCTTTTCCCCCTATTGAATTCAATACAATAGTTATTAAGAAGCCACAATGCACCAGGTGCTCTGATCTGTGCTACCAGGAACCCTCCAAACGCAGATTGTCTAGTAGAGGATGTAAGTCACAAATAACCATAGTGAGATATGATGAGAGTAGCACAATCATATTGTCACTGGTGTTAAAGGAGAGGACCATTTGGGTTTGGGTGCCTTAGGAAAGAAGTTAAAAAGTAACTATCATCTTTTAGGCAAGAGACTGGGATAGGCAGACATGGACCTTCCAGCAGAAAGACCAGCAAAGTTCTTGGGTGGTGGTTTTCAACATACTAGAATTTCCTGGGAAACAAAAATTACTCATGCCCAAGCTCCGTTCCAGAAATTCTTTTTCAGTTGATTTGGGAAGGTCCTGGGTGATGGTATTTCTTAAAATCACCCCAGGTGATTCTAAAATGCAGCCTGCATTGGCAACTACTTCTACAGAGCAGGAACTTTCTGATGACCTTTGGGGGAGGAGTGAGCTGTACTGTTTGAAGAATTTGGACGTAGCAGGTGAGTGGTGCAGGACAGAACCTGCAGAACTGGGAGACAACTTGGTGCCTGTGATTCCATCCCAGAGTATTGGAGGCAATCTTCTCCGTGGACAGACCTCCTCTTTGTCTTCAGGACAGAAAGCTCAAGGAAAAACTACTTCACACATCCCAAACCAAGAGAGTGTCCTACGGTGGTAATTGCATGGCATATTTCACCACTTTTTCTAACAAATCCTCCCAACATCCACTCACAGGGAATAAGGAGAGTAGAGAGAGGAGGCAGAAAGATATTTCATTTTTTATCAGCAAAAGGAGAAATACCACAAATTAGAGGAGGGCTGGAGAGGTGAGTATCTAAAAAGTATTCTTTCCTTTCTCCCTCTCTCCCAAATAATACATGTTGTTGTTGTTAGCTGCTATGAAGTCGATTCTCACGAATAATGACCCCGTGTGTGCAGAGCAGACTACTCCACAGGGTTTTTAAGGCTGTGACCTTCCGGAAGCAGATCGCCAGCTCTGTTTTCCAAGGCACTTCTGCATGGGTTCAAACCGCCAACCTTTTGGTTAGTAGTCGAGAGCGCTTAACCTTTTGCATCACCCAGGGACTCCTTAAATAATACAAACATTCAGAGTAGTTGTTCCTCAATATTCTAGAAGAGCCCCTGCATTTCTCTGATACCAGGGGGCAGGATCAACCATTCATTCCTCTCTCTACTCTCCTTATTCCCTGTGAGTGGGTGTTGGGAGGATTTGTTAGAAAAAGTGGTGAAATGCGCCATGCAATTACCACTATAGGACACTCTCTAGGACAACCATTCAAATGATATCAGGCTTCAAGAAAACAAACATACACATAAGCCAAAAAAAAAAAAAAGAAGTGATATCGGGCTTAGCTTGTGAGAGGAACATCTGATGGACAGCAAAAGTTAATAAGCAGGGAAAATCCAGGGAGATGGTTGCAACAGAGTTCAGGCGACTTTCAGCTGACTGCACAAAGCAGGTGCGTATTCATTCAGGAAAAGTTAGCGAGCATCAGTTCTGGGTGCCAGGCGCTGTGCTGCAGGGGCTTGAGAACGCAGCGCCGCACAAGTCTTGGCCCTGCCCTCAAGGATCCTGCCGTCTGGTGGAGGAGACAGGTGGACAGACACACAGCAACTCATGTGACAAGGACTGTGATTGGGATGGCACAGGATGCTCCTGTAGGAACACACCACCAGTCCAGGGTGACCAAGTAGCCGGGGAAATGGTGGTGTGGGGCGGACTCACTTTAGGCAGAGACAGCAAGAGGACAGAGGGGATGACCCATCATGAGAAGCAGAAGCAATCCAGGAAAATGTGACAGGAGCTTAGAATTCCAAGGGTGAGACTGGAGGGAGAAGCAAAGGAAAGTCTAAAATCTGTCGCTAGAAAGGGAGGCCATCCAAGGTCTTTGTTTGTTTGTTTTAGTTTTACTGTGCTTTAGGTGAAAGTTTATAGCACAAATTAGTTTCTAGTTCAAAAATTTATACACAAATTGTTTTGGGTCATTGCTTGCAATTCCTGCATTATGTCGGCACTCTCCCCTGTTTCCCTTTCCACCCCAGGTTCCCCATGTCCATTCGTCCAGTTTTCCTGTCCCTTCCTGCCTTCTAGTCTTTGCTTTTGGGCAGGTGTTGCCCATTTGGTCCCGTATACGTGATCGAACTAAGAAGCACGTTCCTCATGTGGGTTATTGTTTGTTTTATAGGCCTGTCTAATCTTTGACTGGAGCCCTGGTGGCACAGAGGTTAAGAGTTATGGCTGTTAAACAAAAGGTGTCTGTTAACCAAAAGGTCAGCAGTTCAAATCCACCAGCCGCTCCTTGGAAACCCTATAGGCAGTTCTACTTCTATCCTATAGGGTTGCTATGAGTCAGAATCGACCAACAGCAATTTTTTTTTTTTTTTTTTTTTTAAATCTTTAGCTGTAAGGTAGTCTTCAGGAGTGGCTTCAGCTCTGATTTAGCAGGGTGTCCAGGGGCCATAGTCTCGGGGGTTCCTCCAGTCTCTGTCAAACCAGCACGTCTGGTCTTTTTTGTGAATCTGAATTTTGTTCTACATTTTTCTCATGCTCTGTCCCATCCAAGGTTTTTAAGCAAGAAAATGGCACAGCCCAAGCTAACTCTGTGGTTGAGGGAATGAGTGAAGTGGTCAAGACTGGCGGCAGGAAAGCTGCAGCCAGAGAGGGAGGAGAGGCACCGCGCCAGGAAGACCCATTCATCTCAGCACCATGGGTTACTGAGCACCGGCAGGCACTGGGCTCAGTGGGGGTGCAGGGAGAGTAAGACCGAGGGGGACTGCTTTCAAGGAGCCTGCATTTCTGGGGAAATTATTCAAAGATATTAAAACTAAACCAGTTACTGTCAAGTCAACGCGGATTCATGGCGACTCCATGTGTGTCAGAGTAGGCTCCATTAGATTCTCAATGGCTGTTTTTTTTTTGGAAGTAGATGGCCAGGCCTTTCTTCCAAGGTGCCTCTGGGTGGACTCAAACCTCCAACCTTTCAGTTAGCAGTTGAACGCTTAACCATTTGCACCACTCAGGGATCCTCAAATATATTAGACAAGTGACTACACAAGTAATTATTTAATTATAATTTAATTAAAAAATTAAATAGGATGGAGAGGTACAGGGTGCCATGAAAAACATATAAATAGGGGCATCCAGCCACTAAGACCAGAACTTGGTTTGGCAAAGGTATGGGTTGGGTGGTGACCCATAGGAGTAGGGTGGGAGAAGGGTGTTGTGGCAGAAGAAAGCACCGGTGTGCAAAGGGCTTGGTTTGGAAAGGGGCTTTGCACTTAAGAGGCCCAGCCCAGCTGGATCTCAGGGTGCAAGGGTGACAGCGGGCAAGATGAGGACTGAAAGGTGGGCGGGAGCCCAATGTGAGACCCTGTGGCTTGTTGAGGACTGTGGTCTTTAGCCTAAGAGCAAAGAGAAGGCTTGATGGAATAAGCAGAATGACATGATCTGATTTGAAGGTTACTCTGGCTGCTGGGTAAAGAGGAATCAATGGATTGCAGAAATAGTAAGGAAGTAGAAGTGATCAAAATTGGGTCTAGGACAAGTCCCCAAGAAACAACAACATATAAGGGACAGCAGAGGAAGAGAGGCTAATGAAGGAGGCAGAGAAGGAGCAACTAGAGAGGCAAGAAGAAAACCAGGCAAGAGTGACACCCTAGAAGCAAAGAGAAGAACATTCCAATGTGAAGTCAAGTGAGATAGGGAGGGAAGAGGGTCTACTCGTTTTGCCCCAGCAGGCTACAGGCGACCTTGGCCAGAGCAGCTCCAGTGTGGTGGGTGGAAGCCAGATTCCAGCGGTTTGAGGTATAAATGGCAGTGAGGAAGCAGGGACTTGAGTGTAAACAGCTCTTGCCTGAAGCAGGGCTATTAAAGGGAGTAGAGAGAGAGGTTGATGGCTGCCGAGAGGGTCAAATGAGATAATGCCTGTGAAAGGGCTGTGGTAACTATAAGCCAAAAACCTGTTGCCAATTCAGGGGCAGATTAACCAGTAAGCAAGATAAGCACAGGTTTACAGTAAGCAAAGCACCCATGGGCTTACTTGTGTTTACTTACTAATCTGTAGTGAAAAACAGGTGAAATTGTGCACTACAGATTAGTAAGTAAACACAAGTAAGCCCGTGCATACCTTGCTTATTGGGTAATCTGTCCCTGGTTGCCATCAAGTCAATTCCAACTCATAGCAGCCCTAGAACTGTCTCAAAAGGTTGCCCAGGTTTTAATCTTCGCAGCAGACTGCCACATCTTTCTCCTGCAGAGCAGCTGGTGGGTTCAAACTGCCAAGTGTTTAACCACTGTGCCACTAGGGCTCCTTGTGTTAACTATAAAAAACCCAAAAACCCATTTCCATTGAGTTGATTCCAACTCATAGCGACAGTTTAGGACAGAGTAGAACTGCCCCATAGGGTTTCCAAGAAGCAGCTGGTGGATTTGAACTGCTGACCTTTTGGTTAGCAGCTGAGCTCCTAAACACTGCACCATCAGGGCTCCTGTAGTAACTATAGTGCTGCATAAAACTTGCTCATTATTACTCAAGCATGAAGTTGTATCCAAACCCACATGACCAATAGCTATCTACTCTGTGCCAAGTAGGGCTTTGGGTTTTACGTACACCAGCTCCTTTATTCTTCACAGCAGACCTGTGTGGTAGGGATTATTATTCCACTCTAATCAGTCTCAGAATAAATACAACCAGATTGTTCCTTAGAAGCGAGGATGGTGAGACTGGCTCACATACTTTGAGCACGTCATCAGGAAAGACCAATCACTAGGAAAGGACATCATGTTTGGTAAAGTAGAGCTGTGAAAATAAGGGAAATTCTCAGTGAGATGAATTGATACAACAGCTGCAACAATGAACTCAAACATACCAGTGATCATGAAGATGGCCCAGGGTTGGGCAACATTTCATTCTGTTATATGTAAGGTCACTGTGAGTTGGAGCTGGCTTAACAGCAGCTAAAACAGCAACAAATAGATGGTAAAACTGAGGCTAGAGAGGCAACTTGTCCTATGCTACTATCAAGTCCCAGAGCAGGATTAAACCCAGGTCTGTTGGCCTGTGAGGTCCGCATCCTTTCCGTTATACACATGACCTCCTTGTGTTATGAAAGTGTCTTCAAACAGAAGTCTCCCCCAAATCCCTGAACTTCATGTGTTTGTAGCTACAGTAACTGCGGACACTAAGTCCATATGCTGTTCACTCACTCTCTTCCTCCTTAGGTTAGTAGAGAATAGGTGTGTTTTAACTTTGGTTGGATTTGGCCAGATCTGGGTTTAAATCCTGCCCTTGTTGTTGGGTGCCATCGAGTCGATTTTGACTCTTAGCAACCCCATGTGACACAGTAGAACCGCCCCGAGGGTTTCTTGGCTGTAATCTTTACAAAAGCAGATTGCCAGATCTTTCTCCCACAGAGCTGTTGGCAAGTTTCCCACTGACAAATTCTTAGTTAGCAGCCAAGCACTTAACTGTTTTCACCACCAGGGCCCTTATCACTTATTATCTGTGAGCTTCAATTTTTCTGTCAGGAAAAAAAAAAAAAAATGGAGATAATGAAAAAAAACTGTGAGTTATATGAAAATTATTTAATCATAGAGTTAAATGAGAGAATGTTTATAAAGGTTTTTGCACAGTGCTAACCGAGCCCTGGTGGCACAGTGGTTAAGAGCTCAGCTGCTGACCAAAAGGTCAGCAGTTCAAATCCACCAGTCGCTCTTTGGAAACCTTATGGAGCAGTTCTCCTCTGTTCTATAGACTCGTTATGAGTCGGAGTCGACTCAGTGGCAACGGGTTTGGTTTTTTTAACTCAGTAAGTACAGTAAATAGTTGTTGTTACCAGCAGCAGTCAAGTCAGCCTCAGGCCTTTTGGACAAGTGGTGGTTGCTCATGAGGTACCTTGGCCAGGAATCAAACCTGGGTCTTCTGCATGGAAGGCAAGAATTGGACCGCTGCACCACCAATGCCCCCATCAGTAAACAGTAGCTGTTAGTATTCGTATTGTTCCTCCACCTCCTCCCCCATCACATACCTGCATGGGAACCTAGCCCCATACTTTTCTCACCAACAGCATAACTGGCAAGATCAAAGTACTGCTGCAGGGCCCCCTCACCTCAAACATGAGCTGTTTAAACTCAGACCCACACTGGCCACCTCCAAAATATTTTCAGGGATGTCCCCCCACCAAAAGAGTCCTTTCACCATCATCTTCCCCACTGACACAAGCCATGCCTTTGGTTCTGAGGAAAAACTTGCCCCATCTTCCAGAATCCCCTATTAAAATGCAAGTAGCTCTGAGAACCGTCTGTTGAAGTAACCTCTGACAGACAGAAAGCAGACAGGAGGCAAAGAAAAATTAATCGTTTCACTGCCAATAATTCAAGAACCTTAAGGTCATCCACTCTAACCCCACTTCACCCATTGGACGATGGTGTAATTCACCACCCAAGCCATTCTGAAAAATACAGTGTAAAAACTGACAATTCTTCCAACTTTCTTCTATATCCCATTCCCAGGAGTGAACACTGTATTCCATTTGATGTGTATCTTCCCAGGCCTTTCTCTATGCACAAATAGTTACAGGCAGATGTTTAAGACAAATGCTGTTCAAATTTTTCTCCAACTCTCTTTCTTCACCCAATACCATGGAAAATACATGTCGAAAATACATGTCGAAAATGTGACTTATTAATAGTCATAGTTTTTTATGGTATATATTTCCCTGGATCTTTTAACCATTATCTCTCATATTTTGTGCGCAAAAACTGCATTTCTGTGAGAAAGAATCCTAGAAGTAGAATTGTTTGGTCAAGCTCATTTGTAAAATCTGTTCGGTAATACAAAATTGCCCTCTGAAAATGCCTTCCATCCCTTCCCAGCCCTGGAACACAGGGACCCCAGACCCTATACCCTCTCCACGATACTGGGAGATCTAGCACAGTCTGTTTAGGAGGACAACTGAGTCAACCAAATATAGTTATGTTTTGTCAAGAATACTTTGTTTAAGAAGGCACATAATACCTATTGGAAAGATTTCTATTTAAAAGACTGAGCAAACAATTACTCAGCACCTGTGTTTTGCCACCTCTGTAAAGGTGCTGGGGATAAAAAGACAAATAGGACACCATCCCTCGTCCACAGTCTGAGATCCCAGTAGAACAGTGGTGCGATACAGTGACATAGAGCAGGACCAGCCTGTAAAAACTTGGTGTGGGAGTGGCATGAGATGACAAAAGAGAGAGAAGAAGGTGCCAGATTCTTAAGCTCCCTCCACCACCAGCAGTTGCCATCAAGTCAACTGGGACTCATAGCGGCCCTATGTGTGGAGTACAGTACAGAACTGTACTCCATAATGGTTCTTAATGGCTGATTTTTCAGAAATAGATAACCAGACCTTTCTTCTGAGGCACCTCTGGGTGGACTTGAACCTCCAACCTTTCAGTTAGCCTCCATGCACTTTAACCATTTACACCACCCGGGGACTCCTTAAGGACCCCAAATGCCATGAGGGTGTCATGAATTGTGTCCTGCAAAAGTGGGTGTCAACTTGGCTAGCCCATGATTTCTGGTATTGTGTGATTGTCCACCCTTTTGTCATCTGATGTGATTTTCCTAGTGTTGTAAATCCTACCCCTATGATGTTAATGAGGTGGAATTAGTGGCAGTTATATTAATGAAGCAGGTCTTAATTTATCAGATTAGATTGTGTTTTAAGTCAATCTCTTTTGAGATACAAAAGAGAGAAGCAAGCAGAGAGACATGGGGACCTCATGCCACCAAGAAAGGAGCACCTGGAGCATAGTGAGTCCTTTGGACCCCAGGGTCCTTGCACTGAAAAGCTCCTCGACCAGGAGAAGATTGATGACAAGGACCTTCCCCAAGAGCTGACAGAGAGAGAAAGCTTTCCCTTGGAGCTGATGCCCTGAATTCAGACTTCTAGCCTCCTAGACTGTGAGAGAATAAATTTCTCTTTGTTAAAGCCATCCACTTGTGGTATTTCTGTTATAGCAGCCCTAGATGACGAAGACAGATGGGTTTATACTTTTCCCCAAAGGCTATAGGAAACTATTAGAACCTTTTGAGCTGAGGAATGATATACAGATTTTCATTTTAGGAAACTTACTCTGGCTAAGGGGTGCAGAATGAATGGAAGGAAGGCCAGACCAGAGATGAGGAAATGGACTAAGACATCACAGAGGTCCCTAAGATGTAGGGACTCAGCCAAGGACATATATTTGAGAGCTTTCAAAAAAGAGTGGTTTGGACTCTGTGCCTTATTCAACCGGGAGGTTGGGGTGGGAGGCAGGTAGAGATGTGAAGGATAAAGAGTTTCTCGGAGGGATAATTCTAGGTCACTGATTTTACTAACGTAGTGCCTGGTCCCCTGGTGATGTCTGATCAATGAAACATTGTTGTAGCTCTCTCAGTGCTTAAAAGAAAGTCTTGTAAGAATGTGACAGGGAATACATCTTGGAGCACAGCCTTGGGCTGAGAACGTTCCCTGGAAGAAAGTGAAGACTCAAGACTAACTTGGCATGCAGGCCCAGAGGAAGCTGACCTCAGGCCCCCATGTCTTCTCTGATCTGGGGGACTGTCTCCTGATCTAGCTGAAGGCTTATTCTGCTTCCCTTTACTCAGTTTGTAATCTCTTTTGCAGGATGTTGTTGTTAGTTGCCATTGAGTTGATTCCGACTCATGGTGATCGCATGTGTGCTGAGTAGAACTGCTCCATAGGGTTTTAAAGGCTGTGACCTTTCAGAAGCAGAGGTGCCTCTGGGTGGGTTCAAACCACCAACCTTTTGGTTAATAGTGGAGTATTTAACAATTTGCATCTCCCAGGGACTCCTTTTTTTACAGGACAAGGGGCCTAAAATGCCCACAGCCTTTTCGGAGGGGAGGAAGAAACCTGCAGTAAACTGACTCTGGAAGTCTTTCAACATAAGAGACCATTACTATGATTAAAGTGATTTTTGGAAAAGATGTTTTGAAGCTCCACAGATTTCTCTGTCACATATATTTTGGATGAGCCCTAGACCCCCAGCGTTACAGGGGCTCAACTCTGAGAAACATTGTTCTAAACTACTGCAAGGAGACAAGGGACTTCCTAAAGCATCAGAAAAACCTGAAGTTTTCCCTCTGCCCCCAACCTAGTCTGAAACCTGTTTTCCAAGGCCCAGGAATAAGCTCACCTTCCAGGGGTGTAATTCAGTATCACATCAACCAAGAAGGATCACAGGACACCCTCAAGCATAGGCCAAGCCCTTCCAATACACTCCAGAGAATAACAGAGGCCAGCATTGTAGTTTCTATCCCCCAAAAGAATCAGTACTAGCCAGCCGGCGTAAACAGATCCTCCTCTGCTCAGATGAAGCCACACAGGAGCATCTAAAGGAGCATTAACAACACTGCTTTGTGAGGCTGCTGGCACGGCGCCATCTTGTTTCTCCCTCCCAAAAGGGCGGTGAACAGCGCCGGCTGCATATTTGTACATCAGCCTCACTACACATTTGGGAAACGTCCACAGACCACTTGAGTAGCCAGTTTGGGGCTGAAGGATCACCAGGCAGAGGACAAAGCCCCACATGGTGGCAAAAGTGTTACCTCTCCTCTCTACAAGGACCAGGGACACTTAAAACCAAACCTGTTGCCGTCAAGTTGATTCCAACTCACAGCAACCCTACAGGACAGAGGAGAACCACCCAATAGGGTTTCTAAGGAGTGGCTGGTGGATTTGAACTGTTGACCTTTTTGTTAGCAGCCAAGCTCTCAACCATTGTGCCACCAGCAACACTTTAAAGAAGCAAAAACAGATGAGCTGAGGCAGGGGGTATCAGGGTGGCGTCATGTGTCTATTTCACTCCACAAGCTTTGAGCTTCACACAAAGACGTTTCCTTCAGGCAGCCAGTCTGTGCCAAGTCAGTTCTATTTTCACACCTCTGCTTAGAGATAAGAGATAATACTTGGGAATCACATAACCAAGTTGTGAAATGCACCTAATCAGCTAAAATTGACCATTTTAGGTGCCAAAGTGGGAGCCAGCTTGGTAGGTCTTCAATGAGGCCCCTGTTCTCCTTCCTCCTACCCAAGAGCAGCACATTATTATTGGCCTCCGGGTAACTGGCCCATTGGCTAAAGCGGAGAGAATCCAGGGACTTGCGTTCAGTCAAGTGCACCAATTCTCACTCACTGCCTTTTGGAAAGGACTGAGGTTGGCTGCATCCTCCCAGCAGTGCAGGCAACATTTGTCAGGACCTCAATTACCCAGACTTTGGAGATCTTAAGGGGAAAAGGCTGGATGTTGGCAGGCCCTTGGATTTCTGATCTCCTGAGTATTACCAGAGGGGACTCCAACAGCTCAGAAAAGCATTCTTAGTAAGAATGCTCCACTCAGTACTAACCCCTCCAGTCCATACTTAGTCCAACTCCTGAAATGGGGCTGGGAAGAAGCCCATATCCAGGAGTATAAGCAGAGCTGTAGGGAGCTACAAGCCTTGGAGAGGCCAGTGACTCAGACTGTCCCTCCATGCTGCTTCTTTGAATCCAGCCCAGCTTACAGCCCTGCTCGAGCCTGCCTCCAACGACCCTTTTATGCCATGTGGAGAGCTGTCTCTCCATTTCTGCCTGGCTCCTTTCCCAGCCAACAAGCCTAAGGAGGCTGTCAACCACCAGGCCAAGATCTGGCTAATTAAATACCACCATTGTTGTAATTGCAGTAGTGTCAAGGTCGTCAGCCTCTACCATCACCGAACCAGTATTGCAATGGTTAGGACACCATCAAGTTCATAGGACTTGGACTCAGAGATAAGGCCCACACATCCCCCATAATACCTTTACACAAAGAACAGTTGTTAACTGAATGGATGGGAAAGTAAATGAATGGTCTTCCCTATCATTAAAATTTAATGAGATTATCTTATGCCGGGAGTCCCTAGGTGGCACAAACTGTGAAATGCTTGACTACTAGCTGAAAGAGTGATGGTTTGAATCCACCCAGAGGCACCTGGGAAGACAGTCCTGGAGATCTCCTTCTGAAAGATCACAGCCTTTCAAAATAGGTGAGCACAATACAATACTATGGAGCAGTTCTACTCTGCACACATGGGTCACCATGAACCAGAATCAACTCAACAGCAGCTAACGACACCACCACATTATGTTGAGTAAAATAAATCAAAGACAAAAGGACAAATATTGTATGATACCACCTATTTGAAATATCTAGAACATGCAAATGAATAGAGACTTAAATTTATTAGTGGTTACCAAGGACTTGTGGGAGGGGAAGATGGAGAGGTGTTGCTTAAAGGGCACTGAGTTTCTGTTAACGGTGATGAAAAATTTTGGAAATGGATAGTGGTGATGGTTATACAAAATGTCACTGAATTGTGCACATAAAAATGGTTGAAATGGCAATTTAAAAGAATTTTTTTTATTGTGCTTTAGGTGAAGGTTTACAGAACAAATAGTTTCTCATTAAACAGTCAGTACACTCATTGTTTTAAGACATTGGTTAACAACCCCACAACATGTCAACATTCTCCCTTTTCGACCTTGGAGGACTTCTTTTTTTCCTTTGGTGAAAATATACATAGCCAAAGATACACCATTTCAAAAATTTCTACATGCACCATTCAGTTACATGGATTATGTTCTTCCAGTTGCGCTGCTATTCTCAATTATCCTTTTCCAAATTATTCCATCACCATTATCTTCTACTCACTGTCCCCTAGGCTTCCCATCAAAGCTTTTGAGTTGCTGTTGTCAATTTCAACTCACATAGATAGTTCTTTTTTGTTCTTGTTGTTTGCACTTTAGATGAAGGTTTACAGAACAAAATAGTTTCTCATTAAACAGTCGGTACACATATTGCCCTATGACAATGGTTAACAACCCCACAACATATCAACACTGTCCTTTCTCAACCTTGGGTTCCCTGTCACCAGCTTTCCT
>NW_004444135.1:1301001-1303319 GCF_000243295.1 Trichechus manatus latirostris | reverse complement strand
TACTGGACTCAGTCTGGTGGAGGCCTTGGTAGCTGTGGTCCATTAGTCCTTTGGAATAATCTTTTCCTTGTATCCTGTTCTCTTCATTCTCCCTTGCTCCTGAAGGGGCAAGACCAGCGGATTATCTTAGATGGCTGCTCACAGGCTTTTAAGACCCCAGACTCTACTCACCAAGGTAGAAAGTAGAACAGTGTCTTTATAAACTGTATTATGCTAATTGAGCTAGATGTTCCCTGAGACCAGGGTCCCACAGCCCTCCGCCCAGCAATTCAGTCCCTCAGGGAGTTTGGATGTGTTTATGGAGCTTCCATGACCTTTCCTTGCACAAGTTGTGCTAGCTTCCCCAGTATTGTGTATTGTATTACCCTTCACCAAAGTTACAACTTATCTATTGTCTGTTTAGTATTACACCCCTCCATCCCTCATAAACAACAAAGATTGTTACTTTTTGTGTGTAAACTTTTTCACCAATTTTTACAGTAGAGGTCTCATACAATATTTGTCCTTTTGTGATTGACTTATTTCACTCAGCATAATGTCCTCTAGTTTCATCTATATTATGAGATGCTTCACAGATTCATCATTGTTCTTTATTGTTGCATAATACTCCATTGTGTGTATGTACCATAATTTGTTTATCCAGTCATCTGTTGATGGGCATCTAGGTTGTTTCTATCCTTTTCCTATTGTGAACAATGCTGCCATGAACAGGGGTGTGCATATGTCTATTCGTGTGACAGCTCTTATTTCTCTAGGATATATTGCTAGGAGTGGGATTGCTGGATCCTATGGTATTTCTACTTCTAGCTTTCTAAGGAAGCACCATAACATTTTCCAAAATGGTTGTATCATTATGCATTCCCACCAGCAATGCATAAGAGTTCTGATCTCCTCACAGCCTCTCCAACATTTGTTACTTCCAGTGTTTTTGATTCATGCCAGTAATGCGGTGTGAGATGGTATCTCACTGTGGTTTTAATTTGCATTTCTCTCTAATGGCTAGCGATCACCAGCATTTCTTCATATGTCTGTTGGCTGCTTGAATGTCTTCTTTGGTGAAGTGTCTGTTCATTTCCTTTGTCCATTTTTTAATTGGATTACTTGTCTTTTTGTTGTAGAGGTGTTGGATTTTCTTGTAGATTATAGAGATTAGAACTTTGTCTGACTTGTAATGTCCAAAAATTTCTTCCCAGTCTGTATGTTCTCTTTTTACTCTTTTGGTGAAGTCTTTGGAAGAGCATAGGTGTTTGATTTTTAGAAGATCCCAGGTATTTAGCTTATCTTCTGGAGTTTGTGTGTTGTTCATTATGGTTTGTATCCTGTTAATGCTGTGTATCAGGGCCTCTAGCATTGATCATAGTTTTTCTTCTATGAACTTTCTAGTTTTTGGCTTTATATTTAGGTCTTTGATCCATTTTGAATTAGTTTTTGTATATGGTGTGAAGTATGGGTCCTGTTTCATTTTTTTTACAGATAGACATCCGGTTTTGCCAGCACCATTTGTTAAAAAGACTGTCTGTTCCCCATTTGATGGACTTTGGGCCCTTGTCGACGATCAGGTGACCATAGGTGGATGGATTTACATCTGGTTTCTGAACTCTGTTCCATTGGTCAAAGTATCTGTCGTTGTACCAGTCCCAGGCTGTTTTGACTACCGTAGCTGTATTGTAGGTTCTGAGGTCAGATAGTGTGAGTCCTCCTACTTTATTCTTCTTCTTCAGTAGTGCTTTACTTATTCGGGGCTTCTTCCCTTTCCATATAAAGTTAACGATTAGTTTTTCCATCTCCTTAAAGAATGTTGTTGGTATTTGGATCAGGGTCGCCGTGTATTTGTAAATTGCTTTTGGTAGAATTGTCATTTTCACTATGTTGATTCTATCTATCCATGAGCATGGTATGTTTTTCCATTTAAGTAGATCCCTTTGGGGTTCTTACAGTAAAGTTTTGTAGTTTTCTTCGTACAGGTCTTTTACATCGCTGGTTAGATTTATTCCTAAGTATTTTATTTTTTTAGGGGCTATTATAAATGGTATTGTTTTCCTGATTTCCTTTTCATCGTTATCCTTATTGGTGTATAGGAATCCAACTGATTTTTGTATGTTTACCTTGTATCCTGCTACTCTGCTGAATCTTTCTATTAGTTCCAACAGTTTTCTCGTGGAGTCTTTAGGGTTTTCTATGTATAGTATCATATCATCCGCAAATAGGGACAGTTTAACTTCTTCATTACAATTTGGATGCCCTTTATTTCTTTTTCTTGCCTTATTGCTCTAGCTAGAACTTCCAGCACAATGTTAAATAGGAGTGGTGATAAAGGG
>NW_004444135.1:1299671-1300901 GCF_000243295.1 Trichechus manatus latirostris | reverse complement strand
TCCAGCACAATGTTAAATAGGAGTGGTGATAAAGGGCATCTTGTCTTGCTCCTGTTCTCAAGGGGAATGTTTTCAGCCTCTCTCTATTAAGAATGATGTTGGCCGTTAGTTTTGCATAGATGCCCTTTATTATGTTGAGAAATTTCCCTTCTATACCTATTTTATTGAGTATTTATCAGGAATGGGTGTTGGACTTTGTCAAATGCCTTTTCTGCATCAATTAAGATGATCATGTGATTCTTTTCTTACCTTTTATTTAATGTGGTGGATTACATTGATTGATTTTCTAATGTTGACCCATCCTTGCATAACTGGCATGAATCCTACTTGGTCGTGATGTATTATTTTTTTGATATGATGCTGAATTCTATTGGCTAGAATTCGGTCGACAATTTTTGCATCTATATTCATGAGAGCTATTGGTCTGGGATTTTCTTTTTTTGTGGCATCTTTTCCTGGTTGTGGTGTCAGGGTTATACTGGCTTCATAGAATAAATTCGGAAGTGTTGCTTCCTTTTCTATGTTCTGAAATAGTTTGAGGAGTACTAGTAGAAGCTCTTCTCTGAATGTTTGGTAGAATTCTCCAGTGAAGCCATCTGGGCCAGGGCTTTTTTTTGTTGGGAAATTTCTTATTACCTTTTCATTCTCTTCTCTTGTTATGTGTCTGTTCAGATTTTCAACATCAATTTGTGTTAGTTTGGGTAGGTAGTGTTTTTCTAGAAATTTATCCATTTCTTCTAGGTTTTCAAATTTGTTGGAGTATAGTTTTTCATAATACTCTGTTATAATCCTTTTTATTTCGGTTGGATCTGTTGTAATATCCCCCATTTCATTTCTTATTTGGGTTATTTGTGTCCTCTCCTGTTTTTCTTTTGTCAGATTGGCCAGTGATTTGTCGATTTTGTTGATTCTTTCAAAGAACCCCATTTTCTTTTGTTGGTTCTTTCTATTGTTTTTCTATTCTCTATTTCATTTATTTCTGCTCTGATCTTTATTATTTCTTTTCTTCTGGTGGCTGTGGGTTTTTTGTTTTTTTGTTTGTTTTTTTTTTCTGTTCTCTTTCTATTTGTTCGAGTTGTGTAGTTAATGTTTTGATTTTGTCCCTTTATTCTTTTTTGATGTGTGCATCTATTGCTATAAATTGTCCTCTGAGGGCTGCCTTTGCTGTGTCCCAAAGGTTTTGGTATGATGTGTTTTCATTCTCATTGGATTCTAGGAATTTTTTGATTC
>NW_004444135.1:1277700-1297482 GCF_000243295.1 Trichechus manatus latirostris | reverse complement strand
TTTATTTTGGATGCCTACTGGAACCATCATGTCCTGTTTTTGTAAATGTTTTGATATTGTCTGCTGTCTTCAGGGCATTCGGTAGTTATTTTCATCATTTATTGATTGTAGATTTGTTTGTTTCATCCTGCTTTTTTGTTTTATTTGGTTATGTCTGAGCAGGTGGGCTGTGTGTTGTTTGTTGTTTGCTCATCTGTGGGCACGATACTTTTCACCTCCTTCTCCAATTGGCAGGGTCAGTCACTCTGTATGGTACACCAGGGTAGGTCCAGCTGAAAGGGAGTTGCTGGGATGGGTTGTTTGTGACATTTACCAGGGTTGACAATGTGCACCGGGAATCAGTGCAGGGCAGGTTCCAGTAGGCTGTGCCTGGGCTGCTTGGTGTTGTGATGTTCAGCGCACGGTGCTGGTAGGCAGGATGGAAGGAGGAGATTGTATGGTGTGGAGCAAAGGCGGGTATGGGAGAGATGAGAGAGAGGAACAGGAGCCAAAAACATACAAACAAACAGAAACGAGTGTTAGGGGAGCTTGCCATTGGAGTGGAGAGATGAGAGACTTTGAAATGGAGAAAAACAAAAAGGAGAAGCGGAAGAAAAAAAGAAAAGAAATGAAAAAATGAATAAATAAAAATTAGAAAGGAAAAGACGAGAAAAGCTCCCTGGGATCCCACCAGTGCAGCTGTGAGGTCTGGGGAAGTTGCTCGCACGTGTGAAGTACAGCCTGGCAAGAAGGGGTAGAGGTGTCACTCAGCTCCAATTATTCATGGGACAGGAAGAGAAGGAAAGTATAGAGAGATGAGAAACTGAGTAACGAAGAAAGACAGAAAGGTAAAAAGAAGGAAAAGAAAACAAAACAAACAAATAAAAAAAAAGAACAAGAAAAACTCCCAATAAAAACCAGGAAAAGAAAAAGGAAATGTTCTCAGGGATCCCTCTGTGTCTGTGCAAACTGAGACGGTAGGTCCCAAGCTGTGCAGTACTACCCGGCTAGAACAAGCTCCTAATTCAAGAAAAGAAAAAGAAAACAAACAATTCGAAACAAACAAACAAAAAGCCCCGGGATCCCACCAGCGTGGCAGCACAGGCCAGGAAGTAGTTTCACATTTGAGCGGCATATCACAGCCTTTCAGGAAGAGGCAAAGATGGTGCATGGAGCCAGGTATTTGAGAGAAAGGAGGGGGAAGTGGCGAGAGGTAAGGAAGAAACCTAAAGAAGTGGAAAAAGCAACACCAGCAGCCAACAAATGGCACTTAGGGAGCCAGCCAGTGAGGGCAGGTGGAATCCAAGCAACTCCGGTGTGAAGCCAGTGCTTCTCGGCCGAGAGACTGTGGCCTGGAAGCAGAGGAGGCCGAGTGGGAGTGAAGAAGGGTGGGGGGGTAGGAAAGCATGTATTGCTGGTTACCGGCTGTTCTGTCTCCTGCTGGAAGCTCCGTGAAGCTGCTTTCCTGTATTCCCTGTTGGCTGATTTCTGATAGGAGTTCAAGATGGCGGATCCATGCTGCATTAGCTGACAGGGGACCTCTGCATGTGTCTCTCCTTGTCTCTGTTCTCTGTCAGTTTTTTATTCCATTTGGTACTTGGCTGAGTTCTTTATCTCTTCATTTGATGCTTAGGGTTTCAGGATTGCTGTTTTCTCTGTTTGGCTTAGTTTTTCTGATCTTTGCTGTGGAGGGATGGTGTGGTGCTTCTGCCTATAGTGCCGTGTTGCCCGGAAGTCCTGGCAATTTTTTTTTTATATGTTGTTGTGTCATGTGCCCTTGAGTCCATTCCAAGTCATAGTTAAGAAACCCCAAAGAGCTTCTTATGCTATAATCTTTATAGAAGCAGATTGCCAGGTCTTTTCTCCAATGGAGTAGCTAGTGGGTTTGAACCACCTACCTTTCAGTTAGCAGCCTAGTACTTAACCATTGTGTCACCGGGGTTCCTTCTTTTTATATATGTTGTTGTTCTTGTTAGCTGCCATCAAGTCAGTTCCGACTCATAGCAACCCTATGTACAACAGAACGAAATACTGCCCATTCCTGCACCATCCTCACAATCTTTGCTATGTTTGATCCTACTGTTGTAGCCACTATGTCAATCTATCTCATTGAGGATCTTCCGTTTTTTCGATGACCCTCTACTTTACCAAGCACGATGTGCTTCTCCAGGGACAGGTCTCTCCTGATAACATGTCCAAAGTAAGTGAGACGAAGTCTCATCATCCTCGCTTCTAAGGAGCTTTATGGTTGTACTTCTTCCAGGACAGATTTGTTCATTCTTCTGGCAGTCCCTGGTATATTCAACATTCTTTGCCAACGTCACAATACAAAGGCATCAATTCTTCAGTCTTTCTTATTCCTTGTGCAGCTGTTGCATGCATATAAGGCAACTGAAAATACCATGGCTTAGATCAGGTGCATCTTAGTCCTCAAAGTGACATCTTTGCTTTTAACACTTGAAAGAGATCTTTTGCAGCAGATTTGCCCAATGCACACATCATTTGATTTCTTGACTGCTGCTTCCATGGGTATGGATTGTGGATCCAAGTAAAATGAAATCCTTGACAACTTCAAACTCTTCTCCATTTATTGTCATGTTGCTTTTTGGTCCAGTTGTTAGAATTTTTGTTTTATGTTAAGGTGTAGTCCATACTGAAGGCCGTAGTCTTTGATCATCTGTAAGGGTCATTCTCAACAAGCAAGGTTGTATCATCTGTGTATTGCAGGTTCCTCCAATCCTGATGCCACGTTCTTCTTCATATAGTCCAGTTTATAGGATTATTTTTCAGCATACAGATTGAATAAGTAAGGTGAAATGATACAACTGGCACGCACACCTTTCCTGATTTTAAACCCCTTGTTCTGTTTGAACGACTACCTCTTGGTCTATGTACAGATTCCACATGAGCACAATTAAGTGTTCTGGGATTCCCATTCTTCTCAATGTTATCCATAATTGTTATGATCCATACAGTCGAATGTCTTTGTATAATCAATAAAATACAAGTAAATGTCTTCCTGGTATTCCCAGCTTTCAGCCAAGATCCATCTGACATCAGCAATAATATCCCTCATTCCATGTCCTCTTCTGAATCCGGCTTGAATTTCTGGCAGTTCCCTGTTGATATATTGCTGCAACTGCTTTTGAATGATGTTCATGAAAATTTTATTTGCATGAGATATTAATGATATTGTTTGATAATTTCTGCATCCTGTTGGATCACCTTTCTTTGGAATGTGCACAAATATGGATCTCTTCCAGTTGGTTGGCCAGGTAGCTGTCTTCCAAATTTCTTGGCATAGTTGAGTGAGCGCCTCCGGCACTGCATCTGTTTGTTGACACATCTCAATTGGTATTTCGTCAATTCCTGGAGTCTTGTATTTCGCTGATGTCTTCAGTGCAGCTTGGACTTCTTCCTTCAATATCATTGGTTCTTGATCATATGCTACCTCCTGAAATGGTTGAAAGTCAACCAATTTTTTTGGTACAGTGACTCTGTGTATTCTTTCCATCTTCTTTAGATGCTTCCTGCACTGTTCAATATTTTGCCTGTAGAATCCTTCAGAATTGCAACTCAGTGCTTGAATTTTTTCTTTAGTTCTTTCAGCTTGAGAAATGCTGAGCATGTTCTTCCCTTTTGGTTTTCCAACTCCAGATCTTTGCACATTTCATTATAATACTTTACTTTGTCTTCTCGAGCTGCCCTTTGAAATCTTCTATTCAGCCCTTTTACTTCATTTCTTCCATTAGCTTTAGCTACTCTATCTTCAAGAGCAAGTTTCAAAATCTCTTCTGACATCCATTTTGGTCTTTTCTTTCTTTTCAATGATCTTTTGCTTTCTTCATGTCTGATGTCCTTGATGTCATTCCACAACATGTCTGATCTTCAGGCATTAGTGTTTAATGTGTCAAATTTATTCTTGAGATGGTCTCTAAATTCAGATGGGATATATGCAAGGTGGTACTTTGGCTCCCTTCGACTTGTTCTAGTTTTCTTCAGTTTCAACTTGAACTTGAGCAATTAATAGTCTGTTCTGAAGTTGGCCCTTGGCCTTGTTCTGACTGATGATATTGAGTATTTTCATTATCTCTTTGTAGTCAATTTGATTCCTGTGTTTTCCATCCGGTGAGGTCTACATGTACAGTTGCCATTTATGTTGTTGAAAAAAGGTATATCCAATGAATAGGTCATTGGTCTTGTAAAATTCTATCATGCGATCTCCAGCGGAGTTTCTGTTACCAAGGCCATAATTTCCAACTAATGATCCTTCTTCATTTCCAACTTTTGCACTCCAATCATCAGTAATTATCAATGCATCTTGATTGCATATTTGATCAATTTCAGGCTGCAGAAGTTGGTAAAAATCTTCAAAGTCTTCGTCTTTGCCATTAGTGGTTGCTGTGTAAATTTGAATAATAGTCATATTAACTGGTCTTCCTTGCAGGTGTATGGATAGTATCCTATCACTGACAGTGTTGTACTTCAGGATACCAGACCAACCAAACTCATTGCTGTCTAGTTGATTCTGACACATAGCAACCCTATGAACAGATTAGAACTGCCTCACAGGATTTCCAAGAAGCCACTGGTGGATTCAAACTTCCAACTTTTAGCTAGCAGTGGCTCTAAACCACTACATCACTAGGCCTCTATGGGCTTAGAGATAGATCTTGAAATGTTCTTTTTGACAATGAATGTGATGCTGTTCCTGGCATAGTAGACCATATGATTGTCTGATTCAAAATGACCAATACCAGTCCATTTCAGCTCACTAACGCCTAGGATATCTATCTTCAAGCATTCCATTTCATTTTTGACAATTTCCAATTTTCCTAGATTCTTACTTTGTACATTCCACATTCTGATTATTAATGAATGTTTGTAGCCGTTTCTTCTCATTTTGAGTTGTTCCACATCAGCAAACGAAGGTCCTGAGAGCTTTATTCCATCCATATCAGTAAAGTTGACTCTACTTTGAGGAGGTAGCTCTTCCCCAGTTGTATTTTGAGTGCCTTCCCAACCTGAGGGTCTCATCTTTCAGCACTGTGACAGACAATGTTCTGGTGCTATTCATAATGTTTTCATGGGCCAAATTTTTTAGAAGTAGATTTCCAGGTCCTTCTTCCTGGTCTGCTTAGTCTGGAAGCTCAGCTGAAACCTGTCTACCACGGGTGACCCTGCTAGTATTTGAAATATCAATTGCATAGCTTCTAGTATCATAGCAACACGCAGGCCACTACAGTATAACAATCTGACAGATGAGCGGTAGCTTTTTATATATACTCCACTACAATACAATTTTTAAAAATTAATGAGATTAAATGTTGATTGTTGCACAGAGCTAATCTGAATATGGTTTCTCTGGGTTGGGAGTAGGGTGGGAGTAGGGTTGCGGAAAGGGATATGGAAGAGGATTTCAGGCTGGCTAACTTGTCCTTGCAAACGCTGAACGGTGTGTGCATCAATAGGTAGGTACTAACTAAAACCACATTAGGATAGGAGGCCTGATGGAGACTCAGAATGTCTTCCTAAGGTTGGCTCAGACGGTGACTGCCAGCCCCAGACAAGCAGAAATGAGTGGGAGTGGAGGAGGAGATAAGAGCCTCTGGAAAACAGGTTAGGGCCAGATAACAGAGGACTTTCACTGTTGCTAAGGTCATTGCTGCTGTAACTACTCCCAATCAAAGGCGCACATTCTTCCTTGAAGTGGGCAAAGGAGGGTTATTTAGGGGTACACAGCCCTGCAGTGAGCACACCTGTGGGGACCCTCCTCCTCAAAGTTGGCTCCCTGCCCTTGTTGGGTGGAGAAGAGCCTGATATCTGAAAGAACTTGGTTTGGTAAACCCTGAGGCTAAGGAGTTGGGAGGCTGGTTTTCCAGAAGATCTGTCTCTGAGCCCACTAGCATTCTGTATCCCAGTAAACCCGAGACAAAGATTCTTCCCATTCCACAAGCTCCTAAGACCTCCCTCACTTAGAGGACCTCAATTTATTGTCTTTAGCTCTAACCTGGAATCTCTGGGTAGTACTAAGGTGAAGGCGGGGTTCTGTAATCCATTTTAACATTACAAATGGCAAAACAAAATTAGTGCATTGATCTAGGATAAGGATGCACAGGCTAAAGAAACTCAGGTTCTCTGCTTTGGGTGGAGGGGGAGTTTCAGAATTTCCGCAAGGGGTGGGTGTAGTTTGAAAAGCATATTTAGTATGATAATTTTATAGGTGGAAAACAAAACAAATGCCTCTTGCTAACCTAATATAAATTACAGAAAGAAAAGCTTGATAAAATCTCGGCCAGTGGAGATCGACAGAAGATAACCAGAGGACAGCCCAACTTAGGGGGCAGATCAGTATCTCCAGGGGTGTGTGTGGGTCAGGGGACATGAGAATCTTATATTTCTTGAAGGGAGATGGGTTGAACACCAACAGTTGGGCGCCTACACAGACCTCTTTCTCTAGCCCCTGGGGCAGATCATGCATATTCCTACCTTCAAGCATTCACCTATCTTGTGCTCCACAACCCACAGGCTATGCCAGCTCAGATCAGCTGGCCTGTTGTCACAGGAATCTCAGCCTGTTGACATTGAGGACAGCACTGCTACTTACGTTTTCATGGTTGGTCTCCTCAACTTGAATATAAATTATTCAATACCTCAGAAGTCTCTATAGTCATTACAACAACCCCACAGAATAATTTCGGAACTTTCTAAAGGATCTCATAGCACCTTTGTAGCACCAACTTCCACAATTAAACCTTTTTTTGTACACTTATGGTTTAAGGTTATCTCTTCCACCAGACAGCAGGGATTTTTTTCTGTTTCAATCATTAGTATAGCAGAGATAGTAGTCACTGTTTGCCAAAGGCTTACCACATATATTCATGGTCAAGTACTAAGTGCAAGGAGCTTTGCACACTTCATTCACACCAATGCTATGGATTAAGTATTATTCCTACTTTGCAGCTGAGAAAATTTAGTCTTAGAGATGTTACTTAAGGTCACCCAGCAAACACATGTGGAACCAGAATTAGAACTCAGGCTGGCCTAAGCCCAGAGCCTTTGCACTGACCCGCCTCTTATCCCCTCAGCCGTGCTGACTGTATTTGTTAGATGAATGAGTGAATGAATGACTGACTGAATGACATGACATTTAACCACTTACCTTCCACATTTCCAATGGGGATCATGTCACAACCAGACCGGATTTTTCTCCTCTTGGTTTTATTAAATTTTTTCAGATTCCTACTCCATTCCTTCCCCCTTCATTAGCTTCCAAGAATACATATGTAAAATACATACTGCCGTTTTGTGTACATATTTTCAAACTACATTAATGATACAGTGGCTAGAGGCCTTGTTCTATCTCTTACTTTTTAAACCAACACTATGCTTTTTAAATAACCAGTTGAACCAGTTGCCGTCGAGTGAGTTCCGACTCATAGCGCCTCCATGTGTGCAGGATAGAACTATAGAACTGCTCCATAGGGTTTTTATGGCTGTGACCTTTCAGAACTAGATCACCAGGATGTTCTTCCAAGGTACCTCTAGGTTGGTTTGAACCACTAACCTGTTGGTTACTAGTCCAGCGCTCAACCATTTGCATCACCCAGGGACTCCAGTGGTTTTTAAATACGTGCAGGTGTATCTATATCAAATTTCTTGCTTCTAAACGCTAGGTGGAATTTCATTGTCTATATTCACCAACTTTGACTTATCTCTTCCCCTAGGGTTTGACTCTTTAGTTGCCTCTACCCCCCACTGCCACACACAACCTCCCCAGTACCCTTACCTTTGAGGTGAACTCCATTTTTTCATGAGCCTGTCACACAAATCACAGCTAGGGAGGGGAGCTAGGGATATAGGCTGTCCTTTTCCCTCCGACATCTTGAACTTGGACAGGCAGGTGAAGAAGTGGCCTACTGATCCCTTTTGGCTTTGGGCCTTCAGAATCTGAAGTATATCTTCAGAAAGAATTCTCTACTGCACAATTTGATTGTTCCTTTTTTATGAATATGCACCTGTCCCATGTGTGCTATTGGGAGCCACTATCACCTATGGGCAGACTCTAGAGACAAACAGCCTGAGCTCAAATCCCAATTTCACCACTTTCCAACTGGGACCTCCGATAGTGTTTAATTTCTCTGTGTCTCAGTTTTCCAATCTGTAAAATGGGGATAGGAATAATAATTGTACCCACCACACAGGGTTGTTGCATTTAAAACATTGCTTGGCAGGTCTACACTTACGGTAAGCACTCAGTAAAGTTGGCCCTCATAGTTTAAAACACATACAGCATCTGAACCTGCAGAACCATTCACATAACTTCTGATACTGTCAGAATAGAAAAGTTAAGACATTAAAAAGCAAATAAAGAGAAACAGAAAATGTATCTGGCTACACCAGAATAATTCTCTGTAACGTGTACTAACAAGGCCTTTACAGGCCTGTTTTGGTCTTCTAAGACCAAACACTTAAATATAAACAACAGAACCCCAAAGAAATCTGCTTGGCTCAGAGTTTTACAACCATGAGTCCTGGCTCCAGGAGGACAACGTTCCTCTGGTTTGTAGGGTTTCCTGGCTGTCACCACTGGTGTCCTGCTTCCTTGTCACTTTCCAGTGCTGGAGCCCTTGAGAGTTAAAGCTGAATTCAGAAGAGACAGGACCGCACCTGGGAGCTAGAGGGAGGGTGGACACTGGCTGGTGAGAACTTCTCTTTCATGTTGTGTAACAGTGACTCAGTCCTGACAGCTTGATTTGGGCTGTATTTAGGACGCAGCTCTGGTGGGGCTCAGGCCAGAAATTTATGGCTTGTTTGTCCTGGACCCGTGCAATTTTTTTCTCTCCTTGAAGATGAAAGGGTTACTATTCCACATATTTCTCCACCTCCTGCATTTTGTAACGTGCAGACTTCTGCAGCGCTCCTTTTATTTATCTGCAGAATCAACTTCTAAAGGATGTGCTCCACTCTCTAACCTAACAAGCCAAAGCCGAGGGCCTTGAAGTAGAAGAGCCTAAATGGACGAGTTGATGCCTTTATGAAAAAGTCTTCACGTTCATTCAGTCATAGATCTTCCCACCCCAATGACTGTTATTTGTACTATAAACTCTATGGAAAGACCTTTGAGTGAACAAAAAAAAGCCAGTCCTTCCACAAAGCCATAAATTCCTCCAGAGAAGGGCTCACCTCGTGTTTTTGTTTGATTGCCCCGAAATGCCTAGCACAGTGCCTTGGACAGATAGATACTCAAATATTTGTTGATTGACAACATTCCAAGACTTTGATGAGAGTGAAAGGGGACATTTGTCTGAGGAACGAGGAATGGTTTTATATACAAAACCTCTCAATTTTCCTTATCAGGAATAGTCAAAATTCTAAGCACACTGAAAGATTTAAATGCAGAAATTGTAGTACCTGTAAAATATTTAATAAGTTTTGGAATCGGCTTGGTGAGGCAAATTTATTAGTTTATGTGTTCATTGATAAGTGTTTTACTGAATGCCCATATGTGACAGGTACTATTCTGGGCATTAGAGAAATGAAGATGGAGACAGTCCCTGTTCAAGTTCACAAGTCTACAGCAGAGACTGGTAGGCAAGCAAGAAATTAAAATATTGTAAGATATGTACTTGAATGAGGGTATCAGCAGATATAAAGTAGAGGGTGGAGTGAGCTTCTGAGGAGCAGGCGCGAATCTAGAGTGGACTTGGTATCGTATGCCATCAGAACACCTCAGTGCCATCTTCTGAGCTGTGACTTTGTGGGGTGCTCCAGGAGCAGTGGACAGACACAGAGCGATGGTGAAACCCTGCGAAGTCACTTAAACTCTTCACATCTCACTGTATTCATTTTAAAATAGTGATGATAATATCAAAACTACGAATTCACTCGGAGAATTATAGTTGCAATTTGAAAATTGTAAAGTGTACACAAATAAGTTACCTGAAAGAGAAGTAAGCTACCATTACCTGTCTCGGAGAAGTGTCTTAAGATACGTTTATTTCCTGCAGGTGAAGACATTTGAATACCTTGAAGAGCTAACACAAATGTCAGTTTTATTTTAAAATTAATTAACTTCCTTTATTTTTGCCTTCTCCAAGGCCAAAACAAAAAGCTAAAGGTGAAAGAAATTGTCATTTCAAATTGCCTTATTTTTGTAGAAAAGAACTTAACCTAGAGTTTGGCCAAGTCTTGAGTGGAGATTTGGATGTGGCTGACATTTGATAAACTGACAGCTGCACTACTTTATATATTTAATCTACTCAACCCAAAAGGAGCCCTGGTGTAGTGGTTGAGCACTCGGCTGCTAACAGAAAGGTTGGCAGTTCAAACCCACCAGCTGCTCCAAGGGAGAAAGATGTGGCAGTCCGCTTCTGTAAAGATTACAGCCTTGGAAACCCTGTGGGACAGTTCTCCTCTGTCCTATAGGGTTGCTATGAGTCGGAATCGACTCGACGGCAATGGATCTTTTTTTGGTTTTATTCAACCCATGAGGACAAAAGTCTAGGAATACATCTAACTGCTAATCAGATTGAGTAGAATTTCACTTGACCTAGCCTCATTACTTGGAACTTGCAGTAACCTACAAAAATAAAGAAGAGAGCAAAGCAGAAAATGGCTTTAGATACCAAGCCCACAGCCAACACTGCAAGTCATAATGACATAGATCCTTTTTCCGGATTAAGACTGAAAGTCCTTGGATCCTTTCCTAACCTAGGTTTTCCTTGTTCAGGCATCAAAGCAGGCCACTCCCAAAGAGATTCTTTGTTACTGTTCCTTCAGCATGGTGACTGAAGTGAGGAGACCCTTCAAATAGGTCAGATAGGTAGCCAGCCATGAATAGAGACAAGGAAATGAAGGCATGGAATCCAGTGGATTGTTTATGCTCTCCACCCTACTCAGCTAAGAAATAGGGAAGGATGAAGGGAAATGGGCTTAAATTAAATTAAATTAAATAAGCTTGCTAATATGCCCCCTTTTTTTCCATTTCCTAATCCTTTTATAAATGCCATTGAGATGGGATTTGCCTTTAGACTGATTATGTGCCTGAAAATCAGCATAATTACAAGATATTTGTTGAAAGGAAATTCCTCATCTTGACTCTATTTGGTTTTCTTTCTAGTATTGAGTGAATGAATGACCTGGCTGGAACCAGTTCCATCTGGGACCTCTGGATCTTCCCTAAGCACCTAAGAGGTAAAAAGGATTTTCAAGATAACCTCTCAATTTTAAGTGAGGAAACCAGGACCCGAAACAAGGTAAGTGATCTTCCCAGCAATTCAGTGGCAAAGCTAAAAACTCTTGCCAAAAGAATTTGTTTTTAATATGGAAAACTCAGGCTTCCTCCATATTTCCATTTCTCTTTTGGCCTCTGAATGGATCTTCTGGAATGTTATAGGTCAGGATTTCTCATTCTTTCTTTGGTCCTCCAAAAAAGTTCCAGAAATTCTGGCATCAATCACTATTATATTATCAACAACTATTCCTTGCTGGTTGTCATAAAATGACCATTGTAGGAGCCTGAAAGAAGAGCAAGATAAAGTCCTGGCTTTCACAGAGCTTCAATCTGGATAGCATAATCTAAGATTAGGGGGGACATTTCTAATAATAATAATCAATTTTATTGACCTAAACTACTAAGTGCTTTATTTGTTCATCTATTCTAATCCTTATATTAAACCTCACACTTATTTTACAGATGAAGAAACTAAGGCCTGCTCAAAGGTCACCGAGCTTGAGTCAAAAGGTGACCACATGTTTACCTCACTCCAAAGCTCTTGAGTTTAAAACACCAAGTTACAGTCTCCCATAGGGGAGTAAACGTGGGAGAGAGAAGTATCTGAGGAAAAGGAATAATATGGGCCCTTTCCTCAAGGAAGGCCCTAAAATATTACATCCAATCAGTCTGTTGCCATCGAGTCAATTCTGACTCATGGCGACCCCATGTGCATCAGAGTAGAACTGTGCTCCATAGGGTTTTCAGTGGCTGATTTTTCAGTAGTAGATTGCCAGGCAGGTCAGTGGTTCAAACCCACCAGCTGCTCCGAGGGAGAAAGATGTGTCAGCCTGCTTCCAGAAAGATTTACAGCCTTGGAAACCCTACGGGACAGTTCTACTCTGGCCTACAGGGTTGCTACAAGTCAGAATCTACTCAACAGCAGTGGGTTTTTTTCAATCGCCAGGCCTTTCTTCCGAGATGACTTTGGGTGGACTTGAACCTCCAACCTTCCAGTTAACACCTGAGCTATTAACCATTTGCACCACCCAGGGATGCCAAAATACTGCACAGTTTCATGTTAAGCCTCAGAAAACAGGGGTTCTGAGTCCAGACTTTAACCATGACTCTGTGTTGCCTCTTACACACACCACAACTGCCCAGAAAATGTTGGACAATAAATCACACCCACTGGAAATGAAGTTGTTTTGCTTTACCAGTGCACAGCTGTGAGATTGCTTGTAAAAGCTGTGCGCAAGGGCTGTTTTCTAATTGTTCTCACTCCTGCGGCCTCCTCTACAGCCCCTTAGAGTCTGGGTGCCCAGTAGGTGCTTAATAAAGATGAACTCAGTGAGCCAAAATGTGAACATTGTGAAGGTCAGTGTTGAAAGAGTGCCCTTCACTGTTTCCTTTTGCTTGTTTCTTCTGGAAGTAAACAGACATTTGAATCAGAAAACGCAGCTGGGAATTTAGATCAAGGACAGTCAAGGAGCACAGAAAAACTCACCATTACTGAGGTTATTTTTGGATAGAGAGTGATTTTTGGTTTTTCTTTCTTCCTTCTTCCCTTCCTCCTTCCCTTCCTCCCTCTCCCCTTCCCTCCCTTCCTTTCTCCCTTCTTTCCCTCCCTCTCTCCCTCCTCCCTTTCTCCCTCCCTCCCTTCATTCCTCCTTGCCTCCCTCCCTTTCTTCTTCCTTTCCCTCTTTCCCTTCTGTCTTGCCCCCCTCCATCCCTCCCTTCCCGCCCTCCTTCTCTCCCTTCCCTCCCTCCCTTCCCTCTCTCCCTTTGATCCTTCTTTCTTTTGTTTGGAAGAAATAGCAAAATAGCTTAATTTATAGTCACATGGGACAAATATATCGTTGTTCCCTTGTAATGCTCTAAACTCCCCTGTTAATTTCTGGTCATTCCTAAAGGCTTAAAGTCATTTAATCTTTATGAAAGAGGATTTTCTTATAAATATTTTTAATTGGCATGATTAATTTATTTTTACACCTTAAGAAAACGGCTTCACAGTCTACACCAGCTTTACTAAAAATTGGTTGGTTAAGGAACTTTGAAGGAGCCCTAGTGGCACAGTGGTTAAGGTCTCATCTGCTAAGTGAAAGGTCAGTGATTTGAACCCATCAGCCTCTCTGTATGAGAAAGATGAGGCAATCTGCTTCTGTAAAGATTTACAGCCTTGGAAACCCTACTCTGTCCTATAGGGTCACTATGAGTTGGAATCTACTTGACGGCAATAGGTTTGGTTTTGGTTTTTAAGGAACTTTGTAATTATCAGAATATCCATGAAATGTTAAAGCAATTCTTGAATACATTTTATTCTGATTCTAACTGGAACAGGAAAGATTATGGGGAGTCAGAAAGGCTGATTTTCTTTTTAATTAAGCTACAGCCTCAGCAATATGTCAGGGATAATAACTCTTACCTCCTCTCAACCTTTATTCCCAGGATGCTGGAAATGACTAAGACACGAGACAGTAAAATATAGTACCTGGGAAGTTAAACAGTGACTTGTATATGTAGAATCTTATGAAAAATAGACAGAAGTACCTAAGAGAGAATTTACTACAGCAAGGCCTCACCTTTTTATTGGGTTTTTATGAGAAAGGTAGGGAGTAGGGTGAAACCCGAAAGGGTTTTGGCTTTAAGTTGATGGCTGGATAGTTTTAGCCAAGGCAGCCAATGGGTAATTGTATGAGGAAGTGGGGTGGAAAAGCTCGGATAATGGGGTACAGGTCAATAAATATGAGGAGTGATATTTTCTGTGATATAGAATTATGGGGGGATAGATGGGCTTGAACATTATTATGTTCAAGACTATTGTTGTGTGGTAGGTTGTTTGCAAATATAGCTGAGATAATGCCTCCCATCCCTGTCACACACCCTTTTGTAATGTGCCTTTGCCACGCCTCCCATTGAGAGGTGAAATCTATTTCCCCACCCCTTGAATTAGGGGCAGCCTTGTGGCTTACTTTGACCAACAGAATATAGCAGAAGTGATACTGTAAGACTTCTGAGCATGGGCCCTACAGCTTCCACTCCTGCACTCTTGCAACACTGCCCCTCTAAAGAAGCCCAGACAAACCACTCTGAAGATGAGAGACCACATGGAGAGAGAGGCCCAGCTGATAGTCAGCACAAACCATAGATGTGTGAGTGAGGCCATCGAAATCACCCAGTCTCAGCCTACCTGGAATCTTACTGCAGTCACATGAGTGGCACCAGGGGCAGCCAACTGAAGAACTGCCCAGCTGAGCTTATCCCAAATTGCTGATCCACAGAACTGTGAGCAAATCAAATGGTTATTATCTAAAGCCACTACATTTTGGGAAAGTTTCTCAGTAATAGATAGCTGACATAGAAATTGATACTGGAAGTGTGGTTCAGCCTTAAATAATCTAAATGTGTGGCATTGGCTTTGGTACCAGGTAGAGGGCAGAATCTAGGTAAGTGGCCAGAAGACTGTTAGTGGAAGCTGGAAAGGCAGTGAGGAAACTGCTGTAGGAAACTAGAAAAAAGAGCAATCTGAGTTATGTAGTGATAGAACAAATGCAAAAATACTGCCTTCAGTAATATGGAAGATAGAAAATGTATCTAATGAACTGTGGATCTGAGGAAGGAGATTTCACTCTTGGAGAGAGAGAGACAAAGATGAGCTAAAGCAGGACCTATCTGGTTTGCAAGCAGACTTTAGAGTATATAGTGGGCCAGGTATGTACTTGATTGACAGATAAAACCATTTTTTGTCTCTAAGCTCTCCAGTTGGCAAAAGATGGTCAGAATAAGAAATGGCTTCAGAAAAAGATTAAATCTAAGAGTGTGGCATTAAAATCCTCTGTGAATACCTAAAAAGCCTAGTAGGAATAGGACCTCTCAGCTGGATAAAAGTACTCTAAGAATATTAAAGATAGTTTCCTATAGCTGTTTGACTCACTGCCCAAGGTAAAGAGAGGTCTGTCTAATGGCGTAGACTACAATCTGATACACTAAAAATCCACAGTTTTTGAAGGAGTTGTACTAGATAGAACTAAGAGGGACAGAGTCAATTCAAAATGAAAGGAGGCCTCTGGGTCCCCAACTTTCTATGGGCAGGAAACAATCTGAGAAAGCCACTTAAATGAAAACCTGGGCCATTGATAGAGAAAAGGGAATGACATCTCAGAAGGTGGAGCCCAAAACCCAGAGGGCAGAACCAAGAATCAAGGAACTAGGGAACCACTCCCGGGGAGCAAAACTGGTCCTTATTCAAGGAAAATTCCCTGCCCTTAGAGTAGAGGAACTGGAAAAATGTGCCCAGCTGGGTTTCAGAATTGTTGTGGACCAGTGACTGCTATGTAGCTGCAATTCTTCCCCCTTTTGAATGGAAATGTTTACCATGGTTCTCTGGTCCCTCTCCTGCAATAGTGTGTCTAGGGACAGGATACTGCAAAGAACTTGTACTTTCAATTTACAGGATTCTGAATCAAGAGGAATCACATCAGAGGAGACTTTTATGATGTACACGAGGAACCTCATCCAGATCTGGTCCAATTTTAATGACTATATCCTGAACTTCATGTCTGATGCTCTAATGGGATGAGCCTTTTGGGAGAAAGCATTTTTCATGGAGGAGGGATGTGATTTTTTGTGGCCAGATTTGGACTTTGATAAATTATTTGCAAAGATGGGCACAATAGTTTCCTCTATTCCTGCATGCATGCTCCTTGACAATATGACTTTGCTGTAGTCTATTTCCCCAGCCTTTAAATCTGAGGTGGCCTTCTGTAGATTGTAGCAAAAGTGACACTGTGTAAGGTGCCAGTCTAGGTGTCAAAAGGCCTTACAGCTTCTTCCGTTGCCTTCTTGGAATGCTGTCATCTTGTGAAGAAGTTGGAAATGCAGTGAGTGGTTTGTTACACAGTGGTAGATAACTGACATACATAAGAGCTCAGCTGCTAACCAAAAGGTCAGCAGTTCAAATTCACCAGCTGCTACTTGGAAACCCTATGAGGCAGTTCTACTCTATCCTACAGGGTCTCTATGAGTTGGAATTGACTCCACAACAGGTTTGGTTTTTGGTTGGGTTTTTCACTACAGAGCCGGGGTAGCACAAGCAGTTTGCAATCGGTTGTTAACCAAAATGTTTACAGTTTGAACCCATCCAGTGTCTCCATGGAAGAAAGGCCTGGTGATCTGCTTCTGTAAAGATTATAGCCAAGCACACCCCCATGGAGCAGTTCTACTCCGTAACACATGGTATCTCTATGAGTTGGCGGCTGACTTTACAACAGCTAATAACAACAAACAGTAAAAGATTTTTCTCACCTACTTTCAGAATAGTTCCTGGCCCACTATGAAGTGGGCAGTGTTAGGAGGGCTCTGGTGGGGAGCCCTCAATGGCTGTGTGTGGTTTGAGTTTCTCTAACTCTCCATGGAGGAGGAAGGAATATGTGCACTTGTAGCTCTCCATTAACTCCTGTGGAGACTGGATTTCCCCAATAATAACAACAACTTGAACATTGAGGTGTCAGACACAGTGCTGAGGATTTGACTTGGATTATCCAGTTTAACAACAGGTACTGTTGTACCTATTTTTGGTTGAGGTGACTGAACCTCGGAGGGATTATTTTGCTGGAATTTAAACCTAGTGCAACTCCAGAGCCTTTAACCACCGCACTAAAGACCCTGTTTTGCTGAAAACACTGATCCAAGTAGAGAGGACAGGGAAGAGTGGTTGGTTTGGGGTTCAGAGGTACTGATGGTTGAATATGGAAAAAATGCTCAGCTGGTTCTTAGCTTAGGTCTCTTCTTTTCTTCCAAATCCCCCATCCCCAAGCTGGTTATTTCATAGGCTTTCTGAGGTTGTATTCTGCCATTGTTTGAAAATTGCTTCTAAAGCATCACTTCAAATTTATAAACTCTGAATACCTCTATGATAACTACAAGGAAAGGAAAATGCAAGTTAGCCTGAATTGAAGAAGGAAAGACAACCGCTCTTTTATTTCTCCAACCTATCTTCCTCACCAACTCTGTCACACATTTGGTCCTTTTGTTCCTTGCCAGCTTACCTACAAAGAGAAAGATAGCTTCTTCTATTTGGTTAAACCTATTGCCATCAAGTCAATTCTGACTTATGGCGACCTCATTTGTTACTAAGTAGAATTGCTTCGTAGGGTTTTCTTGGCTATAATCTTTATGGAAGCAGATTGCCAGGCCTTTTCTTCCCACGTACTGCTGGGTGAGTTTGAACTCCTAATATTTATTTATTTATTTAACTGTACTTTAGATGAAGGTTTACAGAATAAACTAACTTCTCATTAAACGGTTGCTACATATATTGTTTTATGACATTCGTTAACAACCCCATGACATGTCAGTACTGTCCCTCCTCTATCTTGGATTCCCTATTACCGGCTTTCCTGTCCCCTCCTGCCTTCTAGTCCTTGCCCCTGGGCTCTTGTGCCCCTTTAGTCTCGTTTTTTCCTATGAGTCTGTCTAATCTTTGGCTAAAAGGTGAAACTCTGGAGTAACTTCATTTCTGAGCTAAAAGGGTGTCAGGGGCCATACTCTCAGGATTTCTCCAGTCTCTGTCAGGCCAGTAAGTCTGGTCTTTTTTTGCATTAGAATTTTGTTCTATATTGTTCTTCAGTTCTGTCCAGGGCCCTCTATTGTGATCCATGTCAGAGCAGTCAGTGGTGGTAGCTGGGCACCATCTAGTTGTACTGGACTCAGTCTGGTGGAGGCTGTGGTAGTTGTGGTCTATTAGTCCTTTGGACTAATCTTTCTTTTGTATCTTTAGTTTTCTTCATTCTCCCTTGCTCCTGAAGGGGTGAGACCAGTGGAGTATCTTAGATGGCCACTCACTGGCTTTTAAGACCCCACCATTCTACTCACCAAAGTAGAATGTAGAACATTTTCTTTACAAACTATGTTTCGCCATTTGAGCTAGATGTTTCCTGAGATCATGATCCCCACAGCCCTCAGCCCAGTAATTCGGTCCCTAAGGGAGCTTGGATTTGTCCACGGGGCTTCCATGACCTTACCCTGAACAGGTTGTGCTGGCTTCCCCAGTATTGTGTACTGTCTTACCCTTCACCAAAGTTACCACTTATCTTTTGTCTATTTAGTGTTTTTCCACACCCACCCCTCCCCTCCCTCATAACCATCAAAGATTGTTTCTTTTTGTATGTAAACCTTTTCATGAGTTTTTATAGTAGTGGTCTCATACAATATTTGTCCTCTTGTGATTGACTTATTTTACTCTGCATAATGCCTTCCAGATTCACCCATGTTATGAGATGCTTCGCAGATTCATCATTGTTCTTTATCCTTGCGTAGTACTCCATTGTGTGTATGTACCATAGTTTGTTTATCCATTCATCTGTTGATGGGCATCTAGGTTGTTTCCATCTTTTGGCTATTGTGAACAATGTTGCAATGAACATGGCTGTGAATATATCTGTTTGTGTGATGGCTCTTATTTCTCTAGGATATATTCCTAGGAGTGGGATTGCTGGATCATATGTTATTTCTATTTCTAGCTTTCCAAGAAAGCACCATATTGTTTACAAAAATGGTTGTACCATTTTGCATTCCCACCAGCAGTACATCAGTGTTTCAATCTCCCCACAGCCTCTCCAACATTTGTCATTTTCTGTTTTTTTTATTTATGCCAGTAATGCCGGGGTGAGATGGTATCTCACTGTGGTTTTGATTTGCATTTCTGTAATGGTTAGTGATCGTGAGTATTTCCTTCTGTGTCTGTTAGCTGCTTGAATGTCTTCTTTGGTGAAGTGTCTATTCCTTTCCTTTGCCCATTTTTTAATTGGATTATTTATTTTTTTGTTGTAGAGGTGTTGGATTTTCCTGTAGATTTTAGAGATTAGACCTTTGTTGGATTTGTAATAGCCAAAAAAAATTTTCCCCATCTGTAGATTCTCTTTTTACTCTGATGATGAAGTCTTTTGATGAGCATAAATGTTTAGTTTTTAGACGATCCCAGTTATCTAGCTTATCTTCTGGAGTTTGCATGTTATTAGTTATGGTTTGTATCCTGTTAATGCCATGTATTAGGGTCTCTAGCATTGATCCTGTTTTTTCTTCTATGATCTTTATAGTTTTTAGTTTTATATTTAGGTCTTTGATCCATTTCCAATTAGTTTTTGTGTATGGTGTGAGGTATGGGTCCTGTGTCATATTTTTGCAGATGGGCATCCAGTTTTGTCAGCACCATTTGTTAAAAAGACTATCTTTTCCCCATTTGGTGGACTTTGGGCCCCTGTCAAAGATCAGGTGACTGTAGGTGGATGGCTTTACATTTGGGTTGTTGATTCTGTTGCATTGGTCAATGTATCTGTCATAGTACCAATACCAGGCTGTTTTGACTACGATAGCTGTATAGTAGGTTCTGAGGTCAGGTAGTGCAAGTCTTCCTACTTTGTTCTTCTTCTTCAGTAGTGCTTTACTTTTCCAGGGCCTCTTCTTTTCCATATAAAGTTAATGATTGTTTCTTCCATCACTTTAAAGAATGTTGTTGGTATTTGGATAGATATTTCATTGTATTTGTAGGTAGCTTTAGGTAGAATTGTCATTTTCACAATGTTGAGTCT
>NW_004444135.1:1261654-1277600 GCF_000243295.1 Trichechus manatus latirostris | reverse complement strand
AGTGATTAGAACTTTATCTGACTTGTAATATCCAAAATTATTTTCACAGTCTGTAGGTTCTCTTTTTACTCTTTTGGTGAAGTCTTTTGATGAGCATAAATGTTTAATTTTTAGAAGATCTCAGTTATCTAGCTTATCTTCTGGAGTTTATGTGTTGTTGGTTATGGTTTGTATCCTTTTAATGCTGTGTACTAAGACCACTAGCATTAATCCTATTTTTTCTTCTCTGAACTTTATAGTTTTTGGCTTTATATTTAGGTCTTCCATCCATTTTGAATTAGTTTTTGTATATGGTGTGAGGTATGGGTCCTGTTTCATTTTTTGCAGATGGACATCTAGTTTTGCCAGCACCATTTGTTAAAAAGACTGTCTTTTCCCCATTTGATGGACTTTGGGCGCTTGTCAAAGATCAGGTGGCCGTAGGTGGATGGATTTACATCTAGGTTCTCAATTCTGTTCCATTGGTCAATGTATCTGTCATTGTACCAGCACCAGGCTGTTCTGACTACAGTAGCTGTATAGTAGGTTCTGAGGTCAGAGTAGTGTGAGCCCTCCTACTTTATTCTTCTTCTTCAATAGTGCTTTGCTTATCCGGGGCTTCTTCCCTTTCCATGCAAAGTTAATGATTAATATTTCCATCTCTTTAAAGAATGTTGTTGGTATTTGGATTGGGATTGCATTGTGTTTGTATATTGCTTTGGGTAGAATTGTCATTTTCACAATGCTGAGTCTACCTATCCATGAGCATGGTATGTTCTTCCACTTATGTAGATCCCTTTGTGTTTCTTGCAGTAGTGTTTTGTAGTTTTCTTTGTATAGGTCTTTTACATCCCTGGTTAGATTTATTCCTAAGGATTTTATTTTTTAGGGGCTATTATAAATGGTATTGTTTTCCTGATTTCATTGTTCTCTTTGTTGGTGTATAGGAATCCTACTGATTTTTGTATGTTTACCATGTATCCGGCTACTCTGCTGAATCTTTCTATTAGTTCCAGTAGTTTTCTAGTGAAGTCTTTTGGATTTTCTGTGTATAGTATCATATCATCTGCAAATAGAGATAGTTTTACTTCTTCATTACCAATTTGGATGCCCTTTATTACTTTTTCTTGCCTAAGTGCTCTAGCTAGGACTTCCAGCACAATGTTAAACAGGAGTGGTAATAAAAGACATCCTTATCTTGTTCGTGTTCTCAAGGGGAAGGTTTTCAGCTTCTCTCCATTAAGAAGGATGTTTGCAGTTGGTTTTTAATAGATGCCCTTTATTATGCTGAGCAATTTCCCTTCTATACTTATTTTATCGAGAGTTTTTATCAGACATTGGTGTTAGACTTTGTAGAATGCTTTTTCTGCATCAATTGGGATGATCATGTGATTCTTTTATATTTGTGTGGTGGATTATGTTGATTGATTTTCTAATGTTGAACCATCCTTGCATACCTGGTATGAATCCTACTTGGTTGTAGTGTATTATTTTTTGATATGATGCTGAATTCTATTGACTAGAATTTTGTGGAGAATTTTTATATCTCTTTTCATGAGAGATATTGGGCTGTAATTTTCTTTTTTTGTGATGTCTCTGCCTGGTTTGGTATCAGGATTATGCCAGCTTCATAGAATGAATTTGGAAGTACCCCTTCCGTTTCTATGTTCTGAAATAATTGCAGTATTGCTGGTATAAGCTCTTCTCTGAATGTTTGGTAGAATTCTCCAGTGAAGTCATCTGGGCCAGGGCTTTTTACTGTTGGGAATTTTTTAAATTACCTTTTCAATCTCTTCTCTTGTTATGGGTCTGTTCAGATTTTCAACATCAATTTGTGATAGTTTGGGTAGGTAGTGTGTTTCTAGAAATTTGTCCATTTCCTGTAGATTTTCTAGTTTGTTGGAGTGTAGTTTTTCATAATACTCTGTTATGGTCCTTTTTATTTCCATTGCGTCTATTGTAATGTCCCCCATTTCATTTCTTATTTGGGTTATTTGCATCCTCTCCTGTTTTTCTTTTGTCAGTTTGGCTAGTTATTTGTTAATTCTTTCAAAGAATCAACTTTTGGTTTGTCGATTCTTTCTATTGTTTTTCTATTCTCTATTTCATTTATTTCTGCTCTGATGTTTATTATTTCCTTTCTTCTGGTGGCTGTGGGCTTCTTTTGCTGTTCTCTTTCTATTTGTTCGAGTTGTGTAGCTAATGTTTTCATTTTGTCCCTTTCTTCTTTTTTTGATGTGTACATCTGTTGCTATAAATTGACTTCTGCGCACTGCCTTTGCTGTGTCCCAAATGTTTTGGTATGATGTGTTTTCATTCTCATTTGATTCTAGGAGTTTTTTTATTCCATCTTTGATTTCTTCTATTACTCAGTGGTTTTTAATCAGGGTGTTATTTAGTTTCCCTGTAATTGGTTTTTTTCCATTGCTCTTCCTATTGTTAAATTTGACTCCAGTAGGAGTCCAAGATGGCGGATCCGTGCTGCTGTAGCTGATAGAAGACTCTGCATGTATCTCTCCTCGCACTTTGTTCTCTGTCAGTTTCTTATTCTATTTGGAGTTCAGTTGAGTTCTTTATCTCTTCATTTGACACTTAGGGTTCCAGGATTGACATTTGTCTCTGTTTTACTTGGTTTTTCAGGTCTTTGCTATGGAGGGAAGGCGTGGTGCTTCTGTCTATTGCACCATGTTGGCTCTGCCTCTGAACCACTAACCTTTACATTAGTAGATGAGTGCAAACCATTTGTGCCACCCAGGGACTATTAAAATGACAACGCTGAAGTCAGAGTTCAGAACAAATTCAGAGACCTGGGTACATGTGCTACAATGAACTCCACAAGTGAAATGGGAGTAGAGGCTTGCTTTAGTTAGAAACTTCAGTTTCTCTCATGCTGGTAGGCTTTCTTTTAAAGAAATGTGATATAGAACATAACTGATAGTTCTGGCCATGCTCTGCATCAGGTTCTTTAACTTACAGCTCCTGGGGAGAGCAGCAAGAGAGAAATAGCTAAACAGTAGAATTAGGAAAAAGAAAGAAAAAATAAGTAAATAAGCATTGGGGAATATACAGAAAGAAGATGATGGAATTAAAAATAAAGACAATGGAAGAAAAAAGGATCCTTTGAAAGAAAAAAGTGAAAAAGAAATGAGAAAATAAGGAACACTTGAAGGTGAGGGAAGGGAGTAAATAGGACAACTGGACTTCAGTAATGTGACAAAAGTACATTTTCAAAAATTCTATTCTCTGCATTTCTCCTTGCCTCCCACCACAAGGCTAAATGGAAATATACATCTCTGTGGAACCAGATCCTTCACTATCAACACACACACACCCATACACACACACACATACACAAAGTGATGGGAAGGGGGTCAAGGAACCTAGAGGCTGGGCAGATATATTTTGTGTTCTATAATTCCCTGGCTTTCCCCTTCCTTTCCAAGAATCCTGTAGCCTCCCTGGTCTCCTTAGCAAAGGGTAGACAAGTTAGTCTCCACTGAGCCCTGGGCCCTCTGATGTTGTCATCTCCCAAACATTTTCACAAGATAGCAAGTTAGGGATGAGTGTGTTCAAAGGGAGGATTTAGTCTATTTACAGATTCATATCAGTGGGTGGCTAAGTTAGTTTGAATCTTGATAGAGGACAGGAAAGCAAGAAGGCTGGCTTGCTTTAGTCAAAGGTTTTCAAATATCCATTTGGAAAATCCATGGAATTTCAAGGAAAATCCCAAATACGTTTTTCTGATGGATCTGTTCGCCATTCTAAGTTCCATGTGACCCACAATTAACACCATGAATATTTCAGATGTACTTTTTTAAGACTTAGTACAAATGACAGAATATTATACAATAGCGATTTAACAAATATCTTTTAGTGGTATAAGGAGCTAGTTTAGTCTTTTCTGCTTATAAAAAAAAAACCCAATGTGCCTTCATAAAATGAAAGAAAAAGAAATACAAAGAGTCATACACAAAGAGTTGTACTATATACTATATATATAATTCTTCCTATAGTGTGTGTGTGTATATATATACTACAGTGGCCTGGTGGCGCAGTGGTTAAGAGTTTGGCTGCTAACCAAAAGGCCGGCAGTTTGAATCTATCAGCCACTCCTTGGAAACCCTTTGGGGTAATTCTATTCTGTCCTATAGGATCGCTATGAGTCGCAATTGACTCCACAGCAATGGGTTTGTCTTTTTTAATATACGGAAAGGGTTATATTCAACTTCCAGCTTTTAACTTTGGTATAAAGTTTGTATACTTCTTTCATTGTTGTAAAAGCTATATAACACAACATTTGCCAATTCAGCATTTTTTAGGTGTACAATTTAGTGATATCAATCACATTAATCCTGTTGTGCAACCATCACCCATAATTGTCAAATTTCTCATTACCATAAACAAAATCTCACTGCTGAAGTTTGTATACTTTTAACTGAAGTAAAGGTTGTAAAGTATAGAGGCTACATAAAATGGTTAAACTTTCCAAGTGTCCAAAACACACAGCAAACAAAATATAAAACAGCAACGAAAAGTAAGAAACAGTGTTAGTGTTTTTATTTCCTCTATCACACCACCACCACTATTCTAGCCTTAATACTGGCTTCACAATGATAGGACAAAGAAGAGAGGGGTAGGGTGTTGAATGGGATTCTGCCTCTATAATCAAAGCAAACAGAGACATACCACCACCATCTGGGTTCTACACAGTGTCATAATATAGGTGCTTAAGTGATGTCTAGGTCCCCATTGGCCTTCAACAAACACCAACTTATTTATCACCTTACCCCGTGAGCAAAGGAAGTAGAACCTTTATGATCCTCTTTCCCATAGGTGGAAAAACAAAAGTCAGTAAGGAGCTGTGTCAAAGGTCTCACAAACAGCCAGAAGCTCAGGCGAATGGCAGTGGTACAGATAGCTATAGACCCAGTGCCCCAGGGCACTTGGCTCTGAAATGAACATTTGCTGGAAGCATAAAGCTCTCCTGTCATGATCCAACAAGATCTATGCCTTGGTCATTATTGCCTGCTCTGTTTCCTCAATGATAAGCAGTACAACTTTTGTGTGTCCCTTTAACTCAAAAGTACAAAAGGAAGGGAAGAAGAGGGAGAGAGAGAGATTGAGGATGGACCCTGGTGATTTTCTGCAAGGTTTTTACATTTTTTCATGCTACAGGGAGCAAACATTTTGTGTAACTTTCCAGTGGCCTTGATTAAAGATGTTATGCAATTCAATATAACTATAGCTTGAAGAAATTAAAGGCCATGCCAGGCTTATCAAATGTTTGGACCCAACTAGAGATCCAGAAACATTAAGCACGCAAGAGGTAGCCAGTTTATTTCTGTGGAGCCTGTTCCTTCAGGGTCTGCTCTCCCTTGCCTGGTACTCAAGGCCTTTCACAATCTGTCCCCAATCTACCTTTCTCACTGTACCAGCCACTGCCTATTTGCACATATCATTCGATCCAGCCAGCCTGCTGGAACAGCCCCACCACCATGGCTACTCAGCAGCCTTCCCACCCCCTCTCCTGCTCCCTCCTACATTCTCTGCTTATCTGAATCTAGTTCCTTCTGAAGAATCCAGTGGACAGACTGCTTCTTGGAGAAGACCTTCTTCACCACTCCAGTCCTCTGAACTCTAAACATTTGTCCTGTTCCAGGTCAGTACATTGCTATGTTAATCGATCCAGGCAGCACCCCTTCCAGCTGTGGAACCTCGGTGTGTTCTTGGCTCTCTCTGAGCACCTTTCCTCCTGGTAACTTGAAGATCATGATACCTCCCATTGCCGATGAGTCAATTCCAACTCGACTACAGAATAGAACTCCCCCATAGGGTTTCCAAGGATGTAAATCTTTACAGAAGCAGATTGCCACATCTCTCTCCAGTGGAGTGGCTGTTGAGTTTGAACTGCCAACTTTTGGTTAGCAGCTGAGCGCTTTAACCACTGCATCACCAGGGCTCCTTCATGATACCCACCTCGCTGGAATTTAGGGAGGATTTAATGAGATTGCAGTTGTTGTTGAGCAGCCATCAAGTAGGCCCCAATTTATGACAATCCCAGGCACAATGGGATGGGGCCGTTGTGATCTAAAGGGTTTTCACTGGCTGATTTTCAGAAGTAGATCACCAAGTCTTTTTTCCTAGTCTTAGTCTGGATGCTCCCCCGAAGCCTGTTCAACATCATAGCAACACCCAAGCCTCCACTGACAGACAGGTGGTGGCTGCACTTGAGGTGCATTGGCCAGGAATCAAACCCAGATCTCTCACAAGGAAGGTAAGAATTCTACTACACCACAACTGTCCTCCATTTAATGAGATAGCCTACATAAAGTGCCTTGCAGTGTTGGGCCCAATAAAGGCACTTTCTCATCCCACATGCCAGGCACAGCACAAGCTCAGGGAGAGGACAGTGGAGGGAAGAGTCTCAGATATACGTCCAGCATTGCATCGTGGTAGTGAGTGTACTTGTGTGACTTTCAGCAAGTTTTTTCATGTCTCTGTGCCTCAGTTTCCTCATCGTGAAAATGAGACTGGTGGCAGTATCTGCACTATAGGATGATTGTGAGGCTTAAATGAGTTAATGTGCATAAAAGGCTTGGCATAGTGCCTGGGCCACAGTCAGTCTTCAGTTAGGCTTGGTGATAATGCAGATGTGGGCAGAGGGAACAGAGTGGTGAGCAAAACAGATGTGGTTGTTGTCTTCATGGAGTGAGTAGAAAAGATTAGACACAAATGCATTTGCTCTACAATACAACTCATTTGGCATTTGACATATGTTATCTTGAGTTGTTGGTTATCTATTTACATGTATGTCTTGTCTCCCTATCAAGAGGGTAAATTTATTGAGGGAGGAGGGCCTGGATCCAATTCTGCTGTGTCCCCTGCACTGACCACAGTGTCATCCACATAGCTGACATTCAATAAATATTTGTTAATTACCTAAAGGATTTATCTTCCCTCCACAATAAAAACTTTATTATGAAGATCCTATTCATCAATGGGAGCCCTGGTAGCGCAGTGGTGAAGAGCTGGGCTGCTAACCAAAAGGTTGCAGTTCAAATCCATCAGCTGCTTCTTAGAAACTCTATGGGGCACTTCTACTCTGTCCTATAGGGTCACTATGAGTCGGAATTGACTCAACAACAACGGGTTTGGTTTGGCTTTATTCATCATTGAGGAGCTATGTTTCTCTTGGTGTGTTCAAAGCAATGTGTGAACAATTAATGCATAACCCACCCTCTTGTGTATACCAGCACCTCCAAGTCTCTCCTACATGTACATTCAAAGACCATCATTTCGGTTTACATGCATTGAGCTCATACATCGTCAGACTACAGCTAACACTAAACATCAGTCCCCTGGAATTGTATTTTTCCAAAGTCACAACAACAACAGGATCTTATGGAACCCTGACAATAACCATATGAGGCCAGTGCTGTTACCATTCCCATTTCAGAGATGGGGAAATCGAGGCGTAGAGAGGTCAGGTTATTCACCCAAAGCCACAAGTAAGTGGTGGCGCTGAGCTTCGAACCCAGGCAGAGTTGAACACAAGGGCAGAAACATACATCCCGTATGCCAGACTGCCTGATCTGGTGACAAGAGGACTATGTGGCCTCTTCTAACGAGAAAGCAATGGCATGTAAGAGCAGACACAGCCCCCTCTGCAAGCCCCTGAGAGAAGATTCTATGGTGCAGACTTCCTTCCACAGGCTGTGGTAAGAAAGGCAGCCAGGGTGCCCAGGTGGTCACCATCTTGTGGGGGTCAGGGCAGTGGGCTGATCACGCTCATCTGGGAAACTCTGGTTCAGCCACTCCTCTGGGGTCCCCACCCAGGGACCTTAGCCAGAGCCCTTCGCCCAGGGCCTCCCACCCAGGACTCCTTACCCAGAGCCCCTCACCCAAGCAGGGCCCCTCACCCAGGGCCCCTCACCCAGGACTCCTCACCAGGGTCCTCACCCAGGTCCCCTCACCCAGGGCCCCCACCAGTGCCCCCAGAGCACAGACACTGACCCACTGCTTCTCTCCTTCCAGTTGTGCTGTCTCTGGTTGGTAATTTTTTTTTTTTTTAATTTATGATTTTCAGCCCAGCCGGTTGTTAGCCTGCAGTGTTTGGAAATGGTAGATGATTAAACCTCCTGGCCAGGTGTAAATGCAACCTTTGTCATCTGGAGGCTGGGAGAATTACCTTTTTGAACTGCAACGTCCCTCTGGCTCTCATACTTTCTGCTTCAAGTAGTCCCTCTTCCAGGCCAAGGTCTGAAAGGCTTAGGCCTCCCACTGCCTCCTCTGCTCCAGCCCAGCCCCAGAAGCCAGAAGGTTCAGATGTACCGACACGGGCATAAAAGCGCTGAACAGGCCCTAACATTTAGGGGGAGTCAAACTTCCTTTCCTTTTTTTTTATTTTTGTTTTTTCCTCTCCTTTTTTAAAGGGAATTTGTGCCAAGTAAATAATAAAAAATATGTAATCATTGACTAGGCCTTTAAACCTAAACTAAGGTTTATACATGTTAGCATTTTTGTTGCCAATGAATATTCCCACTACTCTCTTACTTGGCCTCAGTAGCACCCTGTAGTCCTCAGCGTCCACTTGTCCACTTGGAGGTGGCTCATGGCTTCAGCCCCAGGGAACTACAGCAGGTAGACAGGTGAGAACCAGGCCCCACATAACAGCTGAAGGAGGCCACTTACATAAGTGGGTTTACAAGCTGGCTCCCTTAAGGAAACCCCTACGGTTAACACCAGACCCTGACCACAGGCCCAGATCAGGAGAGGGAGAGGCCGGGATGGGACTCCCTGTGCTGTGAAATTACTAAACTGGAGGACGGAAAGTTCTGGGTCTGCGTTAACTGCATCAGTAGCCCAGTGCTCCCCCGAGAATCAGCCAGAACCCTCTGTTTACTTTTCAAGGCCGAGTTCTCACCAACAGACATATGCTTCAGGCAGGTTATTGCTGAGCAAACAGCATGCAGCAAGAGCTCTCCCCGTGCATGCTCCCAGCATGTGGAGCTTGCTACTGCTCAAGGTGAGCTGGAGGCAGTGAAACCTGTTCTCAGGTAGCTTTAGTTTAGTTTGACCCAAGTCTTCAGGCATTGGGTGGGAGTTATGGATTGAATTATGCCCCCTAAAAACATGTGTTATAAATCCTAACCTCTATGCCTGTGGTTATAATCCCATTTGAAATAGTTTGCCTTTGTTATGTTAATGGGGCAGGGTTAGTGTAGGGTGTATCTTGAGTCAATCTCTTTTGAGATATAAAACGAGATTAAACAAGCAAGCAGAGAGAGAGATAGGGAAAGAGATGCCAAGCCACATGAAGATAACCCAGGGGCAGAAGCTCAGAGGAGACAAGGACCTTCCTCCAGAGCCAACAGAGAGAAAGCCTTCCTCTAGAGCTGGCACCCTGAATTTGGACTTCTGACCTCCTAGACTGTGAGAAAATAAATTTCTGTTTGTTAAAGCCATCCACCTGTGGTATTTCTGTTATAGCAGCACTAGATAACTAAGACAGTGGGTTTTATTGAATTTCAGTGGAGTTTGGGCAGAGAGTAAAAGTCTACTGGGGGTTTCTCTGTGGGCAGTAAATAAATGTTTATCTATGCAAATGAATAAATCAATAAATCAATTAACGTGTGTTTAGTGAGAAGCACCCCGGGCCCAGCCCTGAGTGAAATTCTGTGGGAGGCTCAAAGAACGCTCCAGCAATAGCAGAGGAATTGGAGACACAAAACTAGCACACAAGGGATAATTAGAAAACAACTCTATGCTAAACTAACATACCTGCACTTAGAAATTTGCTTTAACTTTGTTCCATTTTGGTCTTTGCAGTATATGTTACAGATGGCATTGCTCTGTGAATTTTGCAAAGATGTTTGTCTGCAAACAATAAAATGTTAACCAGCAACAGGATGGTGACATTCTGACATTCTGTAGCCAAGGAAGTTACATTCACTATGTGCAAAAAAGGGGAGGGAGGAATGGGTTGGAGTAGCTTCTTCAATGAATGGTGGCATTCAGATAAGTGGAGAGGAGGAAAGATATCTCAGCCAGTGGGGAAACAGTGGGGAGGCCACTCTGTGATCTGCAGCTAAGGGTAAAGTAAGAAACAGGTATGTATGGCAGGGAGAAAGTACACCAGGAAGGCCTTGCATACAATACTGCTAATGTTTCTGGCCTGTGTGGTGCTGTGATGCTGGAAGCTATGCCATGGGATTTTCAAATACCAGTGGGGTCACCCATGGCGGACAGGTTTCAGTGGAGCTTCCACACTAAAACCAGGAAGAAAGACCTGGTGATCTACTTCTGAAAATTAGCCAATGAAAACCTTATGGATCACAACAGAACATTGTCCAACTCCCTTGCTTTGGACACATCATTAGGAGGAATTAACCACTAGAGGAGGACACCATGTCTGATGAAGTAGAGGGCCAGTGAGGGCATGGGCCCTTTGAGAAATGGATTGACACACAGTAGGCTCAACGATGGACTTGAACATGCTTGGGATCCGAGAACACCGCAGGACCAGGAAATGTTTTGTTCTGTTGAATATAAGGTCTCCATGAGTCAGAGTCCACTCAACAGTAGCTAACAACAACAACGTTTATTTGAGGGTTTCCCTTGTTTTTGTTGACTCTCTGCTTTACAGAAAATGATGTCCTTCTCTAAAGATTGGTTTTTACTGATGATGTGTCTAAAGTAAGTGAGTCAAAGTCTTACCATCCTCCCTTCTAAGGAACATTCTGGTTGGATTTCTTCTAAGACTGATTGTTTCCTTCTTTTGGAAGTCCATGGTATATTCAATATATCAGGAACACACAGGGGAAGCTCTCAATGAGATGGATTGACACAATAGCTGCAAGAATCAACTTAAACACACCAACAATCATTAAGATGCACAGGACTGGGCAACGATTTGTTCTGTTATATACATGGGGTCACCATGAGTTGGAGCCAACTAAACGGCAACTAACAACAGCAACGCTTCTTTAACTAGGGAGAGACATCATTTAAAGATATGTATCTGGAAGACTGGACCACAGCAATATGCAGGGCCAAGTGAGAGGGGAAATATCAGTCTCAGGGATGTAAAGTGATGGGAGATGGGAAAGAAAGGGCCATTTGAGAGATATTTTGAAGAAGCAAAAGACAATGGTGACAGAGCAGATGACAAACAGGGTGGAAGAGACAGTGTCAGGGGAAGGCAGGGATGGTGCCCTGACGCTCTCTTGAGAGATGGGTGAGAGTGGGGATGGGGGGGGGATCAGAAATAGGAGAGCAGGTGGGTGCCTACAGGCAAGGGACAATAACAGACAAAGGAATCTGGCCAGAAAGCTTCTGAAATTTCAACACTGGTGTCCTCTGATGGCCAGAACACCTCCGCTCCCTTGCTCTCCCTTTTTGCCTCGTTCTCCAGTTAGCCTCATTTGGCCCCATATTTCTCTCCTACCCAGTTTTTCCTCCTCTTCAGATCACTGGTGATTCATTTTTTAAAATAATATTTTATTGTGTTTCGGTGAAGGTCTGCACAGCAGTTTAGGTTCCCATTCAACAATTTCTACACAAGTTGTTCAGTGACGTTGGATACATTCTTCACAATGTGTGAACATTCTCATTATTTCCATTCTGGTTGTTCTGTTTCCATTAATCTAGTTTCACTACGCCCTTACATTCTCATCATTGTTTTAAAGTAATTGTTGACCATTTGGCCTTATATGGATGATTTTTTTAAAGGAGCGCGGTACTTACAGGTGATAGTCATTATTTTTTGAATCAATTTGTTGTTTAGCTACAAGGTGACCTCAGGGGTTAGTTTCGGTTCAAGGTTGGAAGACTATCTCAGGCAATAGTCTTAGAGAGCCCTCCAGTCTCAAACAACCCAGTAGGTCTAGTTTTTTTTGTTTGTTTGTATTTTAGGAATTTGAAGTTCTGTTTCACATTTTTCTCCCATTCTATCAGGGTCCATCTATTGTGGCCCTGATCAGAACAGTCAGTAGTGGTAGCCGGGCACCACCTAGTTCTTCTGGTCTCAGGATAGATGAGGCCGTGGTTCATGGACATTATTTGTCCTAGAGACTAGTTTCTTCCTTGAATCTTTGGTTTCCTTGTTTTTCTTTTGCTCCAGATGAGTAGAGACCAATAGCTGTATTTTAGATGGCTGCTTACAAACTTTTAAGACCCTAGACACTACTCACCAAACTAGGATGCAGAACATGAACTTTGTGAACTATATCATGCCAATTGACTGAGTTATCCCAAGAGACTATGGTTCTAATTCTTCAAACCCAGAAATCCAATACTGCCCGGTGTTATGTTTAAGAAGTATTCGTAACTGTGCTGCCTATGTGTTTTATTATACATATGAATTTATACATATGCTGTCTTAGGCTGGGTTCTCAATAGAAGCAAAACCAGTGAAGCGTATATATACATACATATATATAGAGAGAGATTTATCTCAAGGAAATGGCTCATGCTGTTGTAGAGGCTGGCAAGTCTCAATTCCATGTGTCAGATATCAGGCTGGAGGCTTCTCCTTACTCACGTAGCTGCAGGGGCTGATTAATCCAGACGAGTGGGTAAGATAGCAGGCTGCTGTCTCATAGGCTGCAGAAGCCAATGAATCCCAAGATTGGCAGGCAATACGGCAGGCCACTGGCTCAAGTCCTAAGAGCCAGAGACCAGATGATGACAAACCGGATGCAGGATCCAGAGCAAGAAAAAGCCAAGGACATTTGCCAGAAGGTCTATATGTATTGGATACAGTCCACATCCTGAGGAAACTCCCCTTACAACTGCTTGGCTGATCACATCAGATCACATCTTGGAGGTGATTTCATTATATCACAAAATGGAGGATAACTACATCATTACTTGACCACCAAACTACATCATTACATAACTGCAAACCACTGAGAATCATGGCACAGCCAAGCTGATACTCAACCTTAACCATCATAGTCCACCCCTTGTCAATTTGGCAACTGTAGACATCTACTTAAATCATACACCATCTCTAAATAAAGACAATTACAAAGTCATACTTGCTCCTAACATGATACAACTAATATGTGTTCAACTGAAAACTCACTAGCCCTGTTTACACCTTCTATTTTCTAAGTGAAGTAATAAAAATATTCAATGCACACATACAAGGAAGGAATATTCATAACAATTACAGTCCTTGTTTCTGAGACTGGTCATGTGATTGTAACTGGTATTTAGAACTCCCTTCTTCTACCACCCATTCCATATTCTCTTTATCCACAGCATGCACTTCAGCTGATAGTCATCCTTTACCCGGTGGGGTGACCCAAACCTTCATTCCTGAAGGGACTGAGCCATTAGTAGTCATGTCAGAATTGAGTTGCTGTAGTTTTCCATTGACTTTAATAACAGGGCATGGTAGTACTAAAAGAAGTCCTAAGGGATCTGTACTCCTAACACACTCTTCTTTACCTCTGTCTTAGTTATTTAGTGCTGCTATAACAGAAATACCACAAGTGGATAGCTTTAACAAAGAGAAATTTATTCTCTCACAGTCTAGTAGGCTAAAATCTGAATTCAGGATGCCAGCTCCAGGGCAAGGCTTTCTCTCTCTGTTGGTTCTGGAGGAAGGTCCTTGTCATCAGTCTTCTCCTGGTCTAGGAGCTCCTCAGCACAGGCACCCTGGGTCCAAAGGACGTGCTCTGCTCCTGGCACTATTTTCTTGGTGGTATGATGTCTCCCTGACTCTCTGCTCACTTCTCTCTTTTATATCTCAAAATACAACCTAATCTTGTAGATTGAGTCCTGCCTCATTAACATAACTGCCTCTAATCCTGCCTCATTAACATCATAGAGGTAGGATTTACATCACGTAGGAAAATCACATCAGATGACAAAATGGTGAACAATCACACAATACTGGGAATCATGGCCTAGCCAAGTTGACACACATTTTTGGGGGACACTGTTCAATCCATAGCAATCTCCATTATGTAATATCAATTGCATTTCCCCTTGGTAATTAGGATCAATCACACCAGCCAATACAGTAACTCCCTTCTTTCCCTGTTGATCCAGAAGCAAGAAGAGTCCAAAGTGGCCAGGTGGCATTCTTAACTTCCAGCTAGGTGGAATCAATGTGTCTCCTGGTGTGAGCATTCCTTCCTTTGGAACTAAGACCTCTAGACCTGCAGAGCAAAAATTTTGTGAGTGGGCCACTAGGGGTAATAGTGAGTGGTGCCACTCCTATTTCCACCCCTAGGTTCCTGGACCCATGAATCCTGGCTATGGGAGAAACAGCACCATATATTGGATGCTGGTTTAGAGCATATACAATCTTCTGGAGAACATTGCCCCAACTCTGCAAGGTATTGCCACCTAGCTGGTGCTGTAATTATGTCTTTAGAAGCCCATTCCATAGTTTTATCAAGCCAGCTGCTTCAGGGTGATAGGGAACCATAGTAAGACCAGTGAATTCCATGAGCATGGGCCCATTGCTGTACTTCATTTGCTGTGAAGTGAGTCCCTTGATCCAAGGCAATGCTGTGTGGGATATAAAAATGGTGGATAAGACATTCTGTAAGTCCATGGATGGTAGTTTTGGCAGAAGCATTGCATGCAGGGAAGGCAAATCCATATCCAGAGTGTCTATTCTAGTAAGAACAAAATGCTGTCCTTTCCATGACAGAAGCAGTCCAATGTAATCAACCTGCCATCAGGTTGCTGGCTGATCACCTCAAGGAATGGTGCCATATCAGGGATTCAGTGTTGGTCTCTGATGCTGACAGACTGGGCACTCAGCAGTGGCTGTTGCCAAGTTGGCCTTGGTGAGTGGAAGTCCACGTTACAGACCTCGTGCATAACCTCCATCTGTGTAACCATGGTCACTTTGTTCACGAGCCCATTGGGCAATGATGGGAGTGGCTGGGGAAAGAGGATGAGTGGTTTTCACCGAACGCATCATCCTATCCACTTGATTGTTAAAATCCTCCTCTGCCAAGGTCACCCTTTGGTGAGCATTCACCTGAGGCACAAATATCTTCACTTCTTTGGCCCATTCAGAGATGTCTATCCACTTACCTCTTTCCCATACTTCCTTGTCTCCAATTTTCCAGTCATGTTCCTTCTGCGTCCCTGACCATCCAGCCACACCATTGGGCATAGCCCACGAATCAGTATACAATCACACATGTGGCCATTTCTCCTTCCAAGCAAAGTAAACAACCAGGTGAATACCCTTCCCTTCCCCCTCAACCCCATCGCTGGTAACCACTAATGAACATTAGTTTCTGTGTATTTGCTTGTTCATGTCATTTCATTGAAGTGAGACAATACAATATTTGCTATTCTGTGATTGACTTATTTAGCTCAACGTAGCGTCCTCCAGGTTCATCAATGTTTCAAGATATTTTGTGAATTCATTTTTCTTTATCTCTGAGTAGTATTACTTTGTGTGTATGTACCACATTTTGCTTATCCATTCATCTGTTGATGGGCACTTAGGTTTTTTCCATCTTTTTACTGTTATAAATAGTGCTGCAATGAACATAGGTGTGCATATGTCTGTTCAGGTCACTTCTATTAGATCCTTAGGGTACATACCTATCAGTGGAATTGCAGGGTCATATGGCAGCTCTAAGGAGTTCTGGTGGTGCAATGGTTAAGCACTCAGCTGCTAACTGAAAGGTTGGTCTTTAAAACCCACTAGCTGCTCCACCAGAGAAAGATGTGGTAGTTTGCTTCTGTACAGACTTACAGCCTTGGAAACTCTAATGGGCTGTTCTACTCCATCCTGTAGGGTCACTATGAGTTGGAATTGATTCGATGGCAGCAAGTTTGGTTTTTGGTTTGGATGCCAGTTCTACCTCTAGTTTTTAGAGGAAACCAGACTGTTTTCTATGACAGTTGTACCATTTTGCATTCCCATCAGCAATAGATGAAGGCTCCAATCTCTCCACATCCCCTCCAATACTTGTTATTTTCC
>NW_004444135.1:1190791-1261554 GCF_000243295.1 Trichechus manatus latirostris | reverse complement strand
ATTTGCATTGCTCTAATGGCTAATGACGTTGAGCATCTTTTCACATGTCTATTGGCCATTTGAATTTCCTCTTTGGTGAAGCTTCCATTTATGTCCCTTGCCCCGTTTTAGATTGGGTTAACTGGGTTATTCATTTTTGAGGAGAAGATAGTATAGCTGTTACACCAATGTTCATTGCAGCACTTTTCATAATATCCAAGAGGTAGAAACAAACAAATGTCCATCAACAGATGAATGGATAAACAAAATGTGGTACATACATACAATGGAATACTACTCAATCGTAATGAGAAATGAAGTCCTGATACATGCTCCAACATGGGTGAAACTTGAAAAACATTATGCTGAGTAGAATAAGTCAGTCACAAAAGGACAAATATTGTATGATCTCATTTATATGAGATAAGCAAACATATAGAACACAAAGATTATTAGTGGTTACCAGGGATGAGAGGGAGGGGGAAAGGGAAAGCTTTTGCTTAGAAGGAGGATAGTGATAATGGTTGCACAGTGTGAAGAATGTAATCAGTGTCACTAAATTTTACATATAGAAACTGTTAAATTGGCAAATGTGTGTATGTGTGTATATATATATATATATATATATATATATATATATAAAATGTACCCTTACTGGTGATGCAATGGTTAAGTGCTCGGCTGCAAACTAGAAGGTGGATGGTTCGAACCCACCAGTGGCTCCACCGGACAAAAGACCTGGCAATCTGCTCCCATAAAGATTACAACCTAGAAAACCCTGTGGGGCAGTTCTACTCTGTCCAATAGGGTTGTTATGGGTCAGAATGGACTTGATGGCATACAACAACAACACAGTATGTATATATAAAATATACAGGCAATGAGAATTTTTTCTTAATGTGGAAACCATAACCTTGGGCACCACTGAAGGACCCATCTTTGAAAGTTGCAATGACCTTTCTCCAAAACACCACCCCTCGAAGCAAGCCAGATTTTTATATGGGTGAAATCCAAATAAAAAGATAGATAAAGATGTTCTAGAGAAGGAAGGCAGGGAAGAAGCAATCAGAAAAGGTGTTCAAAAAGAATGGGTGGTTTATGGCAAGTACGAGAGGGATATGATGCAGCCCTCATATGGTTTTTGTCTGTAAAATACTGGCCTGGATGGGAGGCAGGTTAGGAACAATAGGCACACCACGCAGCTAGCTGTTGATTGAATGAATAAATGGAGTGAGTGAGTGACTTTAACACTAACATCTGGAGATTTGTTAAGGCATTTTCTGTGCCAAGTGCTGTGCTATTGGGGGGTGGAGGGCACCTAGCAAGAAGAGTAAGCACAGACCCTGTGTCCTGGGGGAACACAAATTCCAATAATCTCAGCATGTGAACTGTGTTCCAAATGAGGCATGGGAACAAGGGACAAATTCTTCCAAGAGGAGCTGAGGAAAACTCCATGAATGAAAAGACATTTGAACAGAATTAACGAGGCTAAATAAACACATCCACACAAACACACATGCACATACATGCATGCACACACACTGCACACGTGTGCACAATACACACATGCACACACACTCATATGCGCGCACAGAGACACATACATATGCATGTGCACACACCCACACCCAAAGATGAATGCAGAATCCACCAGGTCAAGGGGAGAGGAAAGCAGATTGCAGGCTGTGGGCTTGGCATGCACAAAAGCAAGACCATATAACAGGGTCTGTGGTGCTCTCAGGGAACTCAGAAAAGTTCTGACAGGCAAGAGCATAGAGCATGAGGGGAGAAAGCCAGGGAGGAGACTGGCTGAAACAAGATCCATTAAGTGACAACTGGAAAGCAGGTGAAGCAACCTGTATGGGGCTGGCAGGAGGGAGGATGGATGGCAAAATGAGTTTCTGTTTTGGACATGTTTGCTATCACCAACTATCTTTATCCTCCTCCCAAAGTAGGCTGAAAGACACCCCCAAAAGCCCTGCCACCTAATCTGTCACATTTTCCTGAGGGTAAAATGGACAGCTGAGCATGATACAGGGTTGTCCTTGCCTGAGAGCTTCATATGCTGGGATTTTAATTCATATCCCTTCTCCACTTTTTTAGAAAGTGACCCCAAAGTTGTCAGCATTCAGTACTATCCTAAAATATGGCACTCCTAATCTTTTTTTTTTTTTAGCTGCTTGGTCAAAAAGTTTATTGTCCTAATTATAATAACGAAAGCACAAACAGCAAAAGACAGAATAAATGAATGAGACCTCATAAAAATTAAAAACTTCTGTTTATCAAAAGACTTTACCGAAAAACTAAAAAGAACAAGCTACTGAGTGGAAGAATATCTTCAGAAACCATATAACGAATAAAAATCTAATAACCAAAATATATAAAAAATATCTACAACTTAATAACAAAAAGACAAATAACCCAATCATAAAGTGGGCAAAGGACTTGAATAGACATTTCACCAATGAGGACATTCAAATGGCCACCAAATACATGAAAAAATGCTCAACCTCATTAGCCATCAGTGAGATGCAAATCGAAACCGCAGTGAGATACCATTTCACTCCCTCTAGGATGACAAAGATGAAAAAAAAAACAGAAAATAACAAATGTTGGTAAGGATTAGAGAAATTGGAACACTTATCCATTGCTGGTGGGAATGCAAAATGGTACAGCCATTGCGGAAAACAGTGTGGTATTTCCTCAAAAAACTAAAAATAGAACTACCATGTGACCCAGCAATTCCAATCTTAGGTATATACCTAAAAGACTTGAAAGCAGATACTTAAACAGAAACTTGTACACCAATGTTCACTGCAGCACTATTTACAATAGCCAAAGATGGAAACAGCCTAAATGCCCATCAACAGATGAATGGATAAACAAAATGTGGTACATACGTACAATGGAATACTACTTACTCAGCCAGTAGGAGAAATGAAGTCTTGATACATGCTACAATATGGATAGAGCTTGAAGACATTAAGCTGAGTGAAGTAAGTCAATCACAAAGGACAAATATTGTATGGCCTCAATTACACAAAAAGACAAGAAAAGGCAAATGTACAGAGACCAAAGTTTATTAGTGGTTACCAGGGTGGGATGGAAACCCTGGTGGCGTAGTGTTTAAGAGTTTGGCTGCTAACAAAAAGATTGGCAGTTCGAATCCACCAGGAGCTCCTTGGAAACCCTATGGGGCAGTTCTACTCTGTCCTTTAGGGTTGACTATGAGTCGGAATCTACTCGACAGAGACGGGTTTTTTTTGTTTTCATCAGGGCAGGACGGAGAGGGAAAGAGGGCTAACAGTGATGGAAAAATCATATTGATTAAGGGTAGTGTTGCACAGCCAATTATTGTAACTGCAGTCAATAAGTTGTACACCTGTAAAAAATTGAATTGGAAAAAGTTGTGTAATAGCTATAATTACAACAACAAAGAGAGTAGCTACTGAGGCTGCTTATGTACAGCCAAAAACCTCATGGGGTTTGATTTCTTGGTTTGGAGGTTTAGGGTCATGTTTTCATGGGACAACCCAGTTAATTGGCCTAATAATGTGTTTAGTGCTTCTGTTCTACCTCCTACTTTGTCGTATAGTGCCTGGGGTCTTAAAAGCTTGCAAGTGGCCATCCAGGGCACAGCAACCGATCTGTATTTGCCTGGAGCAACAGACAAAGAAGGAGAGTCAGGAGTAGGAGGAGGGTTTGGGATGTGTGGCTAATTGCCTCCATGAATAACCGCCTCTTTTGCCATGAGACCAGAAGAACTAGATAGTGCCCAGCTACCATTACTGAACATTGTGATCAAGGATTCTATAGAGGAATCCTGATCAAAAGGGGGAACATGCAGAACAGAATTTCAAATTTTCATGGACTCCAGACTTTCTGGAGCCTTGGAGGCTAGATAAACGCCTGAAACTATTCCCCTGAGATAATCTTTAAATCTTAAACCAAAAATATCCCCTGAAGTCTTCTTAAAACCAAACAGTAGTTTAGCTTAACTAGTAAAAAAAGTCTGCTTTGAGCATAGTGCTCTTTTAAGATCTATTTATATGGGATCAAATTAACAACAGCAAGATTAGATAGAAAACTTAGGGGGCAGTGAGTTAATGTTAATGAAGGAGGAATAACTCAGAGAAGGAGGGTGAGAATGGTTGCACAACTCAAAGAATGTAATCAGTATCACTGAATTGTACAGGTAGATACTGTTGAATTGGTGTATGTTTTTGCTGTGTACATTCTCAGCAACAACAAAATAAATAAAATTAAAAATAAATTTATTGTTTCTATCTGAAAAATCTTCATAGAAAATTGTGGTTTGATTTAGCTCTCAGTAGCCCGCTCCTGAGCTATGAGGAAGCTTGACTTCTTCTGAGCTACCCGATCTTTCTTCTAGGCAAGAGAGATTTCGAGGGGGGAGTCCACCTCTTCTTTTTAATACCTTTCTTAGGCTTCTTCTCATAAACTGGATTCTCTTGTATAACCCAGTGTGCTTTCTTATATCTCTCCTCCATCATGTCTGGAGTTACTTTGTTCTTTATGTATTGAGAGAATTGTTTCTTGTAAGCATCTTCATTGTCTTCCATTAGGTAACGCATATGATCTGCAACGGTCTGACCCATGATGTGTTTCTGATGTACTTCTGCATATGAATTCCTTTCTTTCTGAATCATAACCAGGAAATTGTTTGGTACTGTCAGGGATAGACAAGCCTCCATCCACAGCTTCCTTCAGAGCCCCAAGAACTTTATTTCCAGTGGTAGTTCTGGCAAGCCCTGCATCCAAACAGCAGGTGAAGGCACCAGGCTGACCACCAATACTTTACAAATTGTATTCATCTCAGGTTACCTCCACTTGGCCTTCATAGATCTTGTCCATGCCAAACCTATTGAGGAGCCTGTAGGCCAGCATATTGACAACATGCTGCAGCATAATTTGACAAGCCAACTTTCACACCATACTTTGGGAGTTCATGAGCGTAAGCTGCACAGACTGTCATACCCCCTTCTATGCAAGCATAAGCAATCTGGCAAATGATATCTCTGTTGGTTACATGGACTATCATCCTGTATTTGGGTGTGTTGTGCTTCTTTTTATCCTGGATTACCAAGTGTTTCTGAGCAGAGTAATCACTACTACCTGTCATCTTCTTCTAAATTACAGTTGATATTTCTTGAAGCAGGTCTTGTTCTTGACAACTTTAACACACCCCATCCTGCAGAATAGAGACCTGAGTCCGAGTCTCACCACAGACCTGCAGGCCCAGCAGGGTTACGGGGCAGGGGCAGGGGGGCAGGGAGCTAATCTTCATTTTAAAATTATGCAGAGACTCTGGCAAAGGGATAACACAGCATTTTCACGTATGTTCTAAATTAGACATGGGATGGTAGACAGTTAATAAATGTTTGTCAAATGAATGACTGTAATGACTGTACCAGGCCCTGTGTAGCATGACACAACAAGTAAAACAGAGTCCCTGCCCTCAGGCATTTCACAATCTAGTGAGGAAGACAGGTGTGTCAATAAAGTATTACAGTGTGATTGCTGTCACAGAGGAGAAAAAGCCAGACACATAATAACAGCTCTTTATTGCTGAAGTACGAAGGCCAAGACGGCATGTGGCCCAAGGATGCCAAGCCAACGAGCCTGACCTTCATCTGGAAGGCCACATGGCACCATTAAAGAGTTTTATGCTGAATAGTGGCGTTACCAAGAGAGGACGGCCAAGGCGCAAAGAAGTTCAGCCTCAGATCCTTCTTCAGGAAAAGGGAGAAGCAGATTTGTATGTGACTCTAGGGAGCATGGAAACTGCAGCTCCAGGGATGACAGTGGATGCACACAGACAAGGTTTTCCTTACACCAGAGAAAAGGTCCCAGGCCCACCAAAATCTTCTCACGCTTTGCTGCACAGAGAGTGCTTAACGTTCTCAAAGATTCACGAGAAAGAGCCCCGAACGCTCTTTCCGAGCCCCAGAAGCGGGAGTGAAGATAATACATCAATAAGAACATCAAAGTAATTCTCACTCAGCTACTGACTCCACTCACTGAAACCCACACCGGCTCCCAGGACCCAGACTTCGCTCTCTCTCGGGGGCCATGGTCGCTGAGCAAAGCCATGAGTGACAGAAAGGTGCTCTGTCCAGGCCCTTCCTCCAGCATCCCTCAGTTAACACCATTAAGAGGACTGGTGGTTGACGTTAAGAAAGACGTCAGAGCAACAAGAGCCTCTCCGTAGTCACCTCTAGGCCTCATCCCGTCTGTACTCCAGTAGAAATAACTCATATTCTTTATCGATTTATTAATTATTAGAGGTTGTAAAACACCTTTATGTTTCAACAAATAGTGCTGGAACAATTGAATATCCTTATCCAAAAAAGAAAAAGAACGTCCGCTCAATCAATACCTTGCACCATATACAAAAATTAATTTGAAAAGGATCATAAACCTAAACATAAAACCTGAAACTACAAAACTTCTAAAAGAAACCGTAGGAGAAAATCTTTGTGACCTTGGGTTAAGCAACGAATTCTTAGGGAGGAGACAAAAAGCGCAAGCCATAGGAAAAGTTCATAAAGGGTACCGAAAATGGGTGAATGTGTAAATTATAGCTCAATAGTCTGAGATTAAGTCTTAAAGGAAAAAGAAAAAAAAAAAAAGCTCTTTTATGGGATTGCCCTTTTCCCTTCTAAGATTAAGTGTTTCTGTACACTGTTCGCCAAACTTTTGACCACATCATTTTGACGAGTCAGAGTTGTACTCTTTTTGCACAATGGGATGAAACAAATGAGAATGGGTATCTAAGAGACAAACCCCAAACAAGCCTAACTACAGTTCATTTTTCTTAGATTGTGCCTCACCTTAGAGAAACATTTTATGAAACTTCAGAAGTGTGTGTATGCGCACACACATACATCCCCACAGAAGATAGGATCCAGCACCCAAGAGGTGTCTTTATAACCACTCTCTGCATTTCTGTTAGGAATGTAAATGGTACAGGCTTTGTGGAGGGCAATTGTAGTAAAAGCTCCGAAATGCTCAAAAACCTTCACCTAGAAATGTAACTTTATCCTTGGGAACTAATCAAATAAGTGTGCAGGAAATAATAGTAAAAATGGTAATTTATAAGGGTGGAAAATTTTAAAACAGCCTAAGTCTAAGGGACTATATATCAAAATGCCTAAAAGCCCACACTCAGGATAGACTTGCTGGTTTGAATTCCAGCTCTACCGCTTACTATCTGTGTGACCTTGAGTAAATTACTGAACCTCTCTATACCACAGTTTCATGATCTGTGAAATGGAATAATAATTGTACCTACTTCTTAGAGTCCTTCAGAGATTAAAAAAGAAGACACGTAAAGCAATCAGCACAGTTCTTGGCCCATGGTTAAAAAAAAAAAAAAAAAAAAAAACCAGTTGCTGTGGAGTGGCTTCCGACCCATGCTGACCTTGTGTGTTGCAGAGTGGAACTGCACTCCCTAGGGCTTTCATGACTGTGACCTGTAAGCGGATCACCAGGCCTTCCTTATGAGGTATCTCTGGGTGGGTTTGAATTGCCAATCTTTTGGTTAGAAGTCGAGCACTTAACTGTTTGTACCACGCAGGGACTCTGGCTCATGGTAGGCCTTCTAAAAAAAAATTAGCTATTACATCACCAAATAAAGGAATTGATTAAATACACTTTGATACAGTTTATACAATGAAATACTATGCAACTATTAAAAAGGATACTCTTCGTATTTATTTATTGACCTATATTATTGTTAAAGTGAGGAAAACAGTCTAGAAAATAAAATATATAGGATAATACTTCTTTTGTTTATATACATATATAAACAAAATGTGGACAGTGTGATTATCTTTGAGAGCGAAGATTATGTAGAATACCTTCTCATTTTTCTTATTGGTAGCTTTTTAATTTTTGTATCATGAACAAAGATTACTTGTGCATTTCAAAAAATATGCAGGCACTGTTAGAGCCAGTCACCCTGGGAAGGGCCATCGGTGGTGTGGCTCAATGGCTAGGGATGGACATGAGCTGGAGGCGGACAGAAGCCACCTAACTACAGGGCAGAAGCAAGTGAATAAGTCATCCCCATTTGGCAAAGCCAAATCAATTAATTCTGGAGAATTCATTTCTGACCAAAAGTTCCAGTACGGATTCCAAACAGAGTCGATCCTCTTTCTCTTTCCTGACCACAAGCCCCTCCCTCAGCCTCCCTAGTTCCCTATCTTTCTGGAAAGCCCACGGGTTATAAACACGTGGGCCAGGTTCCAGGGGCCAGGAGCAGCCTGCAAGACATTTAGATTTGCCCCTAGGATTAATGACTTCAATAAGCGTTTGCCAGGAACTCTTCAAAGCTAGAAACAGAAGCCCTGGAGCATTAAATATAAATAAATACTTAGTCGATTGGTTTTTTTTCTTTGCTTTTCAAAGGGCAATTTACTTCCTGGATCGTCATTACAGTAGTCTGTTCTCCGGAAACCAGGATTATTCAAGTGCTGCCGCTCAGGGTTGGGGCAAAAAGAAAAAAAGAACTAAAGCTCACCTTGTTACAGATCCGCCAGGTGCTGTATTTCCTCATATTTAGCCTGCATCTGTAAGAGTAGAAGCAAAAAGTGCATTATTGTTGTGAGGGCCCACCTAAGTCATGTTGTTTTCCACCGCAGACCTGTAATTGTATGTGTATGGGTGTGTGCGTGTGTATGTGTGTGTGCGCACGCACGCACGCTGTAAATATATATATAACAAAACATTTGCCATTTCAATTTTTACATGTACAGTTCAGTGACATTAATTACACTCATTATGTTGTGCAACCATGGTCACTGTTTCCAAGTTTCTCCATTACCCTTAACAGAAACTCATTGACCCCTAGACAGTGACTTCTTCTTTCCCCCTGAAGACCTGCATTTTTTCTCCCCTTGAGGTATATTATTCCATTTGGAGGGTGGAGGGAAAGCTCAGTCTCTTTATGTTACAAAGAAAGTAGTTGTCTTATTTCTAAGTAAGGTGGAGAGTAAATTCAACAAATATTTAATGAGCTCCTAGAATGTTCCAGAAACTGTGTCAAGGCAAGGGAGGATACCAACATAACATGAGACCTGGTGCTCATCAAAAAAATTGCAATCTGTTGTGCAGACATACAAGTAAACAACAATACAAGGCAGAGGAAATAATTGTCACAATAGGGGAGGTTTTTAACTGAGGTCAGCTGTTGAGCCCCAGGTCTGTGACCTGCTGACATTGCTGGCGAAGTTTGTGTGTGTATGCCTAGAGATCTGTCTGAAAAACAGGGTCCGCATGTCTCTCAGTTCCAAAGGGCAGTGGGACCCCCAAAGGTAACAGACTACAGGAATAGAGATAAAAGTCACCAGTTTGAGAGCCAGAAGGTGGAAAGATGCGTTCTGATCTACAGCATCTTGGTGGTGAAACGGAAGACTTCTTGGGGCAGGAGCATGAGGTGTGGCTGTTCAACTCATTTTCAGCTACAGCTAGTCCATTTCCTGATGGAGCTCCCTGACATGTAAACCAAAACCAAACCTGTTGCCGTCAAGTCGATTCTAACTCATAGTGACCCTGTAGGACAGGGCACAACTGCCACGTAGAGTTTCCAAGGAGTGGCTGGTGGATTCAAACTGTAGACCTTTTGGTTAGCAGCCAAGCTCTTAACCATTGTGCCACCAAGGCTCCTCCCTGACCCCAGAGGCAGTGTCCAGAGCTGGCAACTCTAGGTCTTGCCCTCTCTGCGAAGCGTCTGCGTTCACCTTGAAAGACTGGGGAGCTTTTTAAAGGTATTCTAGACCCCCCGGCCCCCAGCACCATCACTGCTGCTGTGAAAGGCCTCTTGCCTGCCTAGAATTTGGCATTTCCACGTGAAATTTTGACCTACATGACACACATATTCCCCAAGTCATAGGAAATTTGTTCATAATTCTAAGGTGATTTTTCTTACCTTAAAGAGCATTCCAGAAAACTCTGAGTAAAATTTAGGAAGTGATACAGAGTTACTCTAACCTCAGAATGTTCACTCTCAGAAAACTCTCCAGTCAAGTTTATACAGTCTGACCATGTCTTTGCTCATTCCTAAAAGTTTCACTCTCTCCAAATTCGCCATATGCAGTGACTCAAACATGCGATTCATCCAATGTGCATTTATCTAGCAAGCGCTATGTGACACGAACTGAAACAAAAAATTCCATTTAAATTCTACCTCAATCCCACAAAGTAGGATTATAATTCCTGTTTCACAGACGAAGAAACTGAAGCTCAGAGAGGGAGGAAAATTGTCTAAGTACCTATGTTGAAGCCAGGAGTTAAACTCACCCAGGCCAAGTTATAAAAGTAGTAGACGCTTGTACAGACCTACTGAGTGCTGAGCACTGCTGAGATGCTTTCCCTGTACACCTTTAATTCTTACAAGATCCCTATAAGAGAAGTGCTGTTATTACCCCCATTTTACAGATGAGTAAACTGAGGCAGAGAGGTTAAATGCCCGGGATTACACAGCTAATAATCCAGACAGCTGAGATATAAACCCAGGCAGTGTGACTCTAGAGTTTATGCTCTTAACTACGGCTCCCTTTGCAGGCACAACTTCAAAGTCCATCCTGTTCCTCTAAGTCACAATATTAATTTATACTCCATTTGTTGCTTTGTGGGGTAATAAAATTCTTCTTTTGGTAATTATTATTTTTTTTTATTGTGATAAATATATATAACAAATGGTTTGCCATTTCAACATTCTTCCTGTGTACAATTCAAATTTAGTGACATTAGTTATGTTTATCATGTTGCTCAACCATTACCATTATCAGTTTCCAAATTAATAAAGTCCTTTTAACACACGTTTGATTTGTTTCAACAACAAAATCACAAGTTCACTCATTTGTTCATTTCTCCAGCCAGCAATTTGAAAGGCCCACTACCACGCAAGCTCTCTGGTGTGGGCTCATGGGCGGTTTCCTGAAGGCAGTATCCCCCTGTTACTTTCTGAGGCCTCCCACAAGACTCAGTAGGGTTTGAAACACAGCAGGCCTTTAGCAAATGTGTAAACTGATTTGGGGCTGCTGATTGTAGGAAAATTTACTGGAGAACTAGTAGCCAGTATATTGGCTATTCCAAAGCCAAGGGGATCTAATCCATTTCCTCTTGGAGCATTGCTTTCTTCTTAACTGGTTTCTCCTCCAAATTTTCCATTTGTCTCTCTAGTGAAAAAAAAAACAAAGAGGCCTCATATTTTGAACGCTTTTAGTCCAAACTTCCATGCTGGACAAGAGCTTTCATAACTTGGACAACTTGTATTTGTGTAACTTCATCTTCCACCACTCTCGGGAGTTCTTTCACTCATTCACTCATTTATTCAACAAATATTTCCAAGAAGCTTACTTTGTGCCAGAAACAGTTCTAAGTACTGGGGATGCAGCAGTGAACAAAAGAGATACATTCCTTGCCCTCATAGAACTTATATTCTAGTTGAGGAAGACAGACATTTAACAAACAAATGCTGCACTATTTAAGGTGATGATGAATTCCATGAAAACATATTAAACTGGGAGAAGTGGGGACAGGGTGCTGGGGGTGGAGCTGCTGTTTTAGGTAGGGTAGTCAGGCCTCTCATCTGAGAAGACGACATTTGAACAGAGATCCAAAAAGGCTGAGGGAACAAGACATGTGCAAGTTGGAGGAGGAAAATTCCAGGCACGAGAAACAGCAGTTGCAAAGGCCCTGAGGTAGGCGGGCTCTGGGCCTGCTTGAGGAATATCTAGGAAGAAAGTGCTGGGGTCAGGGGGGAGGCATGGTAGGAAATAAGGTTGAGGGAGAGGACAGCCCAGGTGACTGAAAGGCCCTTGGCCTTTATTCAAGTGAGATGGGAAGACTATAGAGGGGTCCAAGCAGAGCTGTGACATGCCTTGGTCTGCCCAAACATGCCCACCCTGTGCTGTAGCTCTGAGCTATATCAGCCAGACATCCTGCTGGTCCCTTCCCCTTCCAGGCCATTACCCCACCCATACCCAGCCCAGGAGTCTAAGAGATCTCCTCTATAGTACCCACCCAGACTTAAGTCATCATTTTTTCCCCTAGTTCAAGCTAACTCTTGGTGCATGTAGAATCCATTCAATGGTTGTTTTGTCTCTTGATCCCCCTACATGATTATGAGCTCCTGTGAGCAGGAACCAGTCTTGTAATCTTCAGTCATTTTATGGCAGACACCCTCCATGGACAGCCAGTAAGTGGTATCCAGCCACGGTCTGCACTAAGACTGTCACAGAAAGTTCCTTTGCTATTGCACTGAAAGCACATTCCTGCAATGTCTACCCTCCGTTCTAGTTTTGACCTCAGGAGCTATGTGGGGCAAGTCTAAGTCCTCTTCTAGGCAGCTTCCCTTGAAAGCTACTATTGTGTCCTTCTTTTACCCATGTAATATTCCTAGTTTCCTCAGGAAGCTCTAACTTTCAAAGCTAAGTCCTAGGCCAGATCTGTCTCCTGGGCCTCCATAGGCAATTTCATGTGGGTGTCATCTAACTCCTCACCACCAACACATCCAAAGTCAGACTCATCAACCTCTTCCTAAAAGGAGCTTCCCCTCCATGTTCTTTATTTTGGAAAAAAGCCTCATCTAGTTGCCCCTGGGAAGAGCATCCTCAATGGTTCCACACTCCTTTCCTTCTGCCCCACATCTCCTGCATCCACCCACTCCTTCTCATCCTCACTGCCGCTGCCTGGCTTAGGCCCTCACCCTCTCTCCTCTGAACAGCCAAATCTGGTCTCCCTCCCTGGTATGTTGCTTCCCTATAATCCCTTCTCCCCACTACTCCTTGGGAGACATTTTTAGAAGGCACATCTGCTCTTGTTACTCTCCTGCTCAAAGTCTTTCAATGGTTCCCAGTTGCCCTCAGAATAATGTCCAGACTCTTTAATTGGGAAAAAAAAGACCCCCAAGACTCATCAACTCTGCTTACTCAGAACTGAGATCCAGTGTCTCAACAGGGTAGAAACATGGAATAAAACAAAAAAGAGGAAACTGATTAGTGAAAAAAACTCACAATACTCTCCATTAAGGTTGGAAGATTTAACCTTAAGTGGAGCAGAATAAGGATAACTTGGCTTAGTAGCTATTCCTGAAAAGCAAACAAACCAACTACCCTAGGGATTTCTGACAACTGTAAATTCAATATGCAGCAACAACAGCGTGACATCACCATCCACAAGGACAGTGTGGGTGACACATTTTAAGTGGAATGCAGGCATCCTGGAGTTTTCCCAGAGGAGAGTGGCCAAGACAGTGATGGGTCTGCAAATCTAGTCAGGTAAAAGCCAACCAAACCCATTGCCATTGAGTTGATTTTGACTCATAGCAACCCTATAGGGTAGAACTGCCCCATACGGTTTGCAAGGAGCCACTGGTGGATTCAAACTGCCAGCCTTTTGGTTAGCAGCTGAGTTCTTTAACCACTGTGCCACCAGGGCTCACTTTCTTTTAATTCGTTTCAATTCCGTTCAATCCAATTACAATGTATTCATGATCATTATGTGCCAGGCTCTAGATCACAAAAGTACATTATGAAACTTAGAGGTCTTCAAAGTTATCCCCTACCTGAAGACTCTGGGTTCCCCTTTCCCTGCCCTACCTTTTCCCCACTTTCCCCAGCACCTATTTCTTTCTAACATACCAGCTGCTGTTAAGTGGATTCCTCAGGATGACTCTGTGTGTGTCAGAGTAGATCTGTGCTCCATAGGGTTTTCAGTGGCTGATTTTTCAGAAGTAGATCACCAAGACTTTCTTCCAAGGCACCTCAGGGTGGACTTGACCCTCCAACCTTCTGGTTAGCAGCCGAGTGCATTAACCATTTACACCACCCAAGCACTCCCTTTCTAACACAGTATAGAATTTACTTACGTAGTAAATTAGTGATGTTTATTGTTTATTTTCTATTTTCCCCTGCTTGTTACCACTTCCACAAAGGCAAGAATCTTCATTGGTGTTGTTCAATGATGGATTCCAAATGCCTGCAACAGTGTCTGGCACGCAGTAGTTTCTCAATATCAATCTGTCAAATAAATGATAGTCTAGTGGAGACGGGCATGTCATTCTGCCAGTTAATCGCACTCACTCTCCTGTCCAGCAAAATTGAAAAATGCCTCTTCTATATTTTCACCCAAGCTGCTGACTAAAGTGTTGGAGGGCTACAAATACACTGACACACGTGCCCCAAGAAGTACATACAAAGACACTATTGGCCACGACGCTGGACATAGCAAAAGATTAAACACAATTGTCAATCAATAGAGGCCTGGTACATTCATAGAATAGATTACCGTGTAGTCATTTTTAAAAACGGGTGAGGCAGATCTATGGGTGCTAATATAAAATGATCTCCAAAATGTATTGTTAGATTTTTTTTTAAGTGAAGAGCATAACAGCATTCATCATGCTTCCATTTGTGTTAAAAAAAAAGAAAAGAAAAAAACCTGAAGGAATTTGTGTATCAGCCTTGCCCCAGCTTTCGCTTTGGTTCCTTTTTGGTAGTTGCATTAATATTTATTTAGCTGGTTTGTTTAGGGATAGTTGAACAAGCAAACATTAATCGAGTACCCACTCTGTGCCAAGCAGGTGCTGGGGCCTTTAAATGCATTATCTCCTTCAATCACTCAGCCCTCTCCACCACCCTGTGACGCAGTGGTGACTGTTCCTATTTCACAGTTGAAGTCAAGACTCAGTGAATTGCCTAGCATCACACAGCTCCTGGATTCTACCTGACCCGGTGTTGATGTGCCCTTGCCCTCCCATCCCTCTGTGGGAGCAGAGTTTGCCTGTGCATTTCGCTGCATCTCCCCTGGAACACAGACCATTCAGGGGCCATGAGACTGGAGCAGCCTGGCTTTCGAGGGCCCTGGAACATCAACAGCTGTTTCCTAGAGGAGCCAGGCCAGCTCGTCCCCCTTCCCTGCAGAGGTGTGGAATGGCGAGGTATTGTCACAGCCCTGTCAGAAAGCAGAAGTCGGCAGGGTCCGTCTCTCACCTGCCCAGGAAACAAATCCTTGCAGACACACACATCTGTCTGCCCAGGCAGGGGACTGCAGGCAAGCCCTCTGGGGTGTAGGGGTTATTGCAGGGAGCCAGCCAGCTTGCCTCCACACCAACAAACACTTTAGGTGTTTCTCCCCTACTTCAGGGCTGCAGGGAGGAGGGAAGCCTCATGGCACCACGACAGCTGCAATATCAAGGCAAGCTCTGTTTTGTCTAAGGCAGAAGGCTGGATTTGGGTTAATTTTATCATTTTAAGTGAATCAACTGTTTTAATGAATAGAAGGACCTTGGGGCTGGTGACGTCGCAGATAAGGGCGTGTGGAGAGCAGCAGCAGATGGGTGACCTTGTTCTGCTTATTAACTCCTTTCCTTACCCTCTGCCCTTCCACGCTCCCTCCCTGGACTTCATTTTCCAGTCCAAGGTTTTAACACCAGGAGGGGAAAGACTAACTAGCACAGCTAAACCTTGGAAAATGTTGCTTCGGGACAATCGACATGTGCCCACTCAGATCGTCGACCTTGATGCTAGAAACTTGCCATCGCCTGGCCCGGCATCTGCTTTTGGGAGAAGGCAGCCAGCCCTACACCCAGGGGCATGGAGGATAAGGGGTCTGGATGGTCAGCCCTGCACCCAGGGGCATGGAGGATAAGGGGTCTGGATGGCCAGCCTACTGTCTGGGCTGAGGCTGCGAGGCTCCCCGGGAGGTGTTAATCCAGGTGGCTCAGGAAGTGAGAGGACCCTGCTAATTCTCACCTTTGCTAATTCAATCTCATTCAACAAACATTTATTGAGCGCCTGTGATGGACCAAACTCTATGCTAGGGAGCTGGAGATTCAAAGAGGAGTGAGACCTGTCCCCAGTGAGAACCAGCTTGTGATTGTTTTGGTCAGCAGGGCCCAACGGGTGATGTAGAGACCAAAAGGGAGTTACTGGAATCTATGAATAGCAAGATATGAGCCCAAGATTCCAAATTCCCAACACTCCTTGGCCCTTGGAAGTCCAAGATCTGCTCAGATACCAGGGAAAGAGCCATGGCCGGGGGAGTATCCAGAGGCCTCAGTATCAAAAAAAACAAAAACAAAAACAAAAACATAACAGTAAGCAGTTGCCATCGAAATGATTCTGACTCCTGGCAACCCCATGTGTGTCAGAGTAGAACTGTGCTCCACAGGGTTTTCAAGGGCTGATTTTTCAGAAACAGATCGTCACGCCTTTCTTCCAAGGTAGCTTTGGGTGGATTCGAACTTCCAACCTTTCAGTTAGCAGCCAAGTATGTTGACTGTTTGCACTACCCAGGGATTCCAGGATATCCAGGACAGCTACATACTGTGATATCCCACTGCACCCATAAAAGGACATTTCTATTTCTCATACTATGTATCCTAATTTTTTATTTGAAAACGTTTTCCTGAGATAAATGTCATGTGACAGGGGTGTGTGCATGTCTGATGTTTCTGTGTTTGAAAATACACTGCCTCTAGCCAGTTCTGTCTCTGATTTACACCCTAAGAAGTTTGTACCCCACACATTAACATTAGTTGGAATCGACTCGACGGCAACGAGTTTAATTAGAAACTCACTGTGTATCTGTAAAGTTTTGAGGGTTTGTACCTGACATATTTAAAACATGAGACAATTTCATTGGATCATATGTAAGGGGATTATGATGAACTTTAAATATATTTTTCCAAAAACAATCGTATATATGAATAATTTTTCAAGTCAGGATTAGGGTAAATTCCTGAACATTTTCAAATAAGGGAGCTTCATTTATTTGGCATTATTGGTTTACACACTGTTCCACTCAAGTGCCTGCACAAAAACTTTCTTTTAGCTAAAACATGTATCATGCATTTCCCTGACTTCTTCAATAGAGTGTGCTGAGCATGATCTTGATGACTCAGGGTATTATTAATTACACAATGATTGTACTTCAGCATTGTACAACAGGAGCCTCCAAGTGCTCCTGAAGTACATTGGGCTGTTTCCCTTTACACTGGCACTGAATTACTATTATATTTTAAAATAAATTTTATGGGTTTTTTTTTTTTTTTTTTTTTTTGCCTCTTTCCTTCAACTTTAGGCTGTGACTTTAAAAAAAAAATTGCTTTCAGTATCCCAATTTGTACTACCTGTTTTGCTGCTGAAATTGATAACAATAACAATGATGATAATGTTAATAGCTATTGGAGCCCTGGTGGCACAGAGGTTAAGAGCTTGGCTGCTAACCAAAAGGTTGGAGGGTCAAATTCACCCAGAGGCACCACGGAAGAAAGTCTTGGTGATCTACTTCTGAAAAATCTGCCACTGAAAACCCTGTGGAGCACAGTTCTACTCTGACATGCACGGAGTCGTCATAAGTCGGAATCCACTCAACAGGAGCTGGTACGTCAGAGAAGGATAGGTGCTGGAGAAAAGGTAGGGCAGGAAAGAGGAACCCAGAGTCCTTGGGTGGGGAATAATTTTGAAGGTCTCTAAGTTTCATAACGTACTTTTGTGAGGTAGGACCTGGCACATAATGATCACAAATATATTACAATTGGATTGAAGGGAATTGAAATGAATTAAAAGAAAGTGGAGCCCTGGTGGCATAGTGGTTAAAGATCTTGGCTGCTAACCCAAAGGCCAGCAGTTTGAATCCACCAGCTGCTCCTTGGAAACCCTATGGGGCAGTTCTACTCTGTCCTACAGGGTGGCTATAAGTCGGAATTGACTTGACAACCATGAGTTTGGTTTTGGTTTGTTTACTAGGCAGTTACTAAAAAAGAAGCCTTGGTGGCACAAAAAGTTAAATGCTTGGCTACTAACCAAAAGGTTGGCAGTTCGAACCCACCCAGCGGCTTCCTGGGAGAAAGACCTGGTAATCTGCTTCTGTAAAGATTACAGCCTAGGAAACCCTAAGGGGCAGTTCTGCTCTGTTGCATGGGGTCACTATGAGTGGAAGTCAACTCAATGGCATCTAACAACAACAACAGGTAGCTACCATGTGCCTGGAGCTGAGCTACACCCTCCGTAGATATTTCTGCTGTACTGACTCCTACTGTGACCTGGCCTAGCAAGCAATCAAAATCAGTTACAAATGTTTTTAAAATAAGCGTTCCTAGGCTCCAGACTCACTGCTCATCTGTCCGTTTGTCATACCGTGGTAGCTTACATGTTACTATGATGCTGGCAGCTATGCCACCAGTATTTCAAATATCAGCAGGGTCACCTACGATGGACACGTTTCTGGCTAAGATAGACTAGGAAGAAAGGTCTGGTGATGTAGTTCAAAAAAATTAGCCAATGAAAATCATATGGATCACATATTGCCCAATAAACTACTGGAAGATGAGCCTCCTAGATTGGAAGGCACTCAAAATACACAGTGGCCGTAACAATGAACTCGAGCAGACCAACGACCTTGAAGATGGCATAGGACTTGGCAACTTTTCGTTCTGTTGTACATGGGGTCTCTATGAGTCAGAGCCAACTCAAAGGCAACTACCAACAACAACAGGCTCCAGGTGAGGCTCCAATTCATGAAGTCCCTGAACTTTAGCGGTCGTCCTTTCTATGCTGATTTCCTCGTCCTTGGGCATAGTTGAAGTAACTAAGATTGCTGAAAAAGCAAAGCTGGCAAACTAAGGAGTGTGTGTGTGGTTTTTGTTTTTGTTTTTTTCTGGAATAACACCTGGCTCTTGTACGGTGTTCTCGTATAATTTGTTCGGAAACATAGGTACTGAGCACTTTATCTTTACAACATCTTGGTGACAGACTATTTTTAGTAGGCCTTACTATGCAGTTTTACAAATGTATTAAAATGAGCCCAGAGGGACCAAATGTGGGATGAGACTCTATAAGAATCATGGATGTTTGTGCTGATCCCAATATTTTGTTGGGGCCCATTTTCCCAAACTGTAGGGACTCCTGGTCCATGAAGCCCAGGATCTGCTCAGACACCATTAGGCAAATATTTGCTCTACTTTTCTTTTTCACTTTTTTCCGTTCAGCAGATTCTCAATCCTCGCTGACAATGTGTTGGGCCCTAAGCCAGGCACCATAGGAGACGTCATTCCCTTCCAATTCCTGCGCACGGGGTTGCTACGGAGTCAGAAGAGGATACAGGCTCATGAGAGACATGAATTTCTATCTTGACCTTCTCAGCAAACGGAAACTCCATTCTTCCAATTGTTTAGGCTAAAGCCTTTGGAGTCATCCTTGACTCCTCTCTTTCTCTCTTATGCCACTTCCAGTCCTTCAGAAAATCCTGTCAACTCTATCCCTCAAAATGTATTCTGAACTTGGCGCCTTCAAACCATCTCCATGGTTACCACCTAGTCCAAACCATCACCCCTCACCTAGATATGGTGATGGCCTCCCAGGTGGTTTCCCCACTGCCACCCTGGACCCCTCAATTGATTCTCCAACAATAGCCACAATGATTCTTTTAGAAGTGTGTCACATCATGTCACTCCTCTGCTCAAAGCCCTCCACTAGCTCTCATCTCACATAGGATGGCCTCTAAGGTCTTCTGTGGCCTACACCCCATCCCCCCGTCTCTACCACACACCCTCACTGCTCCAGTCACACTGGCCTTCTTGCCTTTCTCAAACACCCAGGCACACATGCAGCAAAATGTCCTTGCCCCTGTTGTTCCTGTGTGTAGAATGTTCCTCACTTCCTCAGATCTCTGCTCTGATGTCAGCTCATCAGACAGAGGGGCCTTTTCTGACCATCCCATGAAAGTTCATGAATCTCCTACCCCAACACTTCCTGTGCCCCCTTGCTTTGGTTTCTTTTTCTCCACTGCACTGCCACCATCTAACATCACTTATTTTGTTTATTGTCTACCTCCCTCCACCCCACACACCAGAATGTAAAATCTGTAAAGGTGCAGCATCTATTTTGTTCACAGCTGTATCCCCTAGTGTCTAAAACATTACCTGGCAAATGAGAGGTAACCAGTACCAGTTGCTGTGGAGGCAACTCATGGAAATGGCCTCCCAGGTGGTTTCCCCACTGCCTCTTTGTCTTAAGCTAGGTTTTCTAGAAAAGCAAAACCAGTGAAAATCAGAAATCTGTTGCCATTGAGTGGATTCCAACTCATAGCAAACCTATAGGACAGAGTAGAACTGCCCCATTGGGTTTCTAAAGAGCAGCTGGTGGATTCAAACTGCTGACCTTTTGGTTAACAGCCAAACACTTAACCACTGCACCACCAAGGCTCCCAAAAGTGGTGAAACAGAGAGAGAGAGAGAGAAAGATTTATCTCAAGGAAATGGCTCACACAGTTGTAGAGGCTGTCAAGTTCCAAGTCCATGGGTCAAGCATCAGGCTAGAGGCTTCTCCTGACTCACATAGCTGCAGGGGCTGACGAACCCAAGATTCGGCAGGTCAGACCGCAGGGCACTGGCTCACGGGCTGCAGAGGCTGACGAATCCAAGATCTGCAGGCAAGACAGTAAGCTGCTGGCTTAGAGGCTTCGGAGACTGATGAGTCCCAAGATCGGTAGGCAACATGGTAGTCTACTGGCTCAAGTCCCAAGAACTGGAGGTCAGATGATAATGAGCCAGATGCAGAATCCAGAGCAAACAACTCATGGCAACCCCATGTGTGTCAGAGTAGAACTGTGTTTTCAATGCCTGATTTTTCAGTAGACTTCCAGGTCATTCTTCTGAGGCACCTCTGGGTGAAACTGAACTTCCAACTTTTTGGTTAGCATTTGAGCACATTAATTGTTTGTACCACCCAGGGACTCCAGATAGTAGGTACTCAACACATATTAGTCAAATGAATGACAGACAGGGTGTGTTCACTTCTGCACAGGACAATGTGCTCATGGGGACACTGAGGCCCCCTCAGTCCCTCAAAGAATTTTGTAAATCACACAAACAATACATTCTTTTGATTACAACACAAGAGTAGAAAATGTAAGTGAAAAGTTCTGCCAGCTCCCTCCTGTCTCCCACTCTTCTAGGGCATCCAATGTTACAGTGGTGTATATATCTTTCCAGATTTTAGTATTTTTTTAAACCCTCTCATGACCTATGGTATATATGGTATACCATCCACTTTTTTCTGGCTTTCAGGTTATTTGGGGGTATTCTTTTACCACTGAAAGTATTTGCTGCCCTCCACTGGGGACTTGCATAACGGCAGAAGGCGAAAGAAACGTTAGTTGAAGCAAAATAGCTGGGGTATGAGGCTTGCAAGTGAGGTAGTGCAACCAGAAAGTGTGATTGGGTAAAAATTTTGTCTCTTTTGGCTTTTGTACCTCTAGATAAGCCTTGTAAGCATATTATGTTTTCCCGTGTAATAGTTAGGGAGCCCTGGTAGGTTTTTGTTTTGTTTTGTTTTTTGTTTTTTTTTTGTGTGTGTGTGTGTGTGTGTGTGTCATATTTGGAAAACCAGAGATTCCCCATGTAACCTAAAGGAAGACACCATGAAAAACATCAGCAACCAAGTTCTGGAGGTACTGATGGGCACCCACTAATTATGGGGTTCGAGAACTTTAAAAGTCCTGTGGTAACCATATAGTTGTTGTTTTTGTTGTTAGGTGCCATCGAGTCAGTTCTGACTCATAGTGACCCTATGTACAACAGAATGAAACACTGCCCAGTCCTGCACTGTTATGCTTGAACCCATTGTTGAAGCCACTGTGTCAATCCATCTTATTGAGGGTCTTCCTATTTTTCACTGACCCTCTACTTTACCAGGGACTGGTCCCTCCTGATAACATGTCCAAAGTACATGAGACAAAGTCTCACCATCCTTGCTCCGAAGGAGCATTCTGGCTGTACTTCTTCCAAAACAGATTTGTTCATTCTTCTGGCAGTCCATGGTATAGTCAACATTCTTTGCCAACACCATAATTCAAAGGCATCAATTCTTCTTTGTTGTTCTTTGTTCATTGTCCAGCTTTCACATTCATATGAGGTGAAAATACCATAGCTTGGGTCAGGTGCACCTTAGTCCTTAAAGTGATATCTTTGCTTTTTAACAGACAATATTTCTCAAAATCCATATTACCAACCAAAAATTTAAACACACTTCATGACTCAGTATGTTTCCATTAATGAAAACACATGGTATTAAAAAAAAAAAAATTCAAAGCGGAAAATAATTGAATCTTGAAAGGGTTAAATTGCAGGCCTTTTCCCTGAAAATGAAAGCTGCTATAAAGGCAGGGTGTTGTTTTCCACATGCACCCAGCAAGGGAGCCCCAAGCTTAGGCTGCAGGCTGGCGCTCTCAGAGCAGGCCTGAGGGACCCCACCCTGGGTGCTGGGTTCTCCCCCATCATGAAGTTGTGCCAATCGCCCCAGGGCCTGCCCCTCCCCTGCAGGCCACAGCAAACATTGGTGGTGGCAATAAGGACACACTTTTGCATTTGCAGAATGACCAGGACTAGCCCAGAGCTGGCATGGCAGGGAGACATGCTGGACCAAAGAGATTTAGAAAAAAGGGAAGCATGGAAACCCCTGCAGGTGTTAAGGGTTATCCTTAATAGCAGGCTGAAAACAGAGGTGGTGGAGGTGGGGGGGAAGCAGAAGGGCTAGCTCAGGCCAAAATAAAGCCAGGTTAGAAAAAGTGTGCCCCAACCAGAGCCCACGTCTGCCCCAGGCTCCTTCTCAACTCAGCCCCCTCCCTCTGCAAGAGCCCCTACCAGAGGCCAACGTCTGGGTCTGTGCAGCTTTCCATCTGCCAAAGCCAAGTTCCTTCCTCGCCATGTCTCAGGGCTAGGTTTAGGGAGGGTTGGTCAGCCATCAGATCCGGTGTTCTTTATTTTGTGTCTCAGCGCATTAGCACAACACCTGCACTTAGTAGGCGCCCACTGCGTGCCTGCTCGTGGAAGGGATGAGCTCAAGCTGGCCCCTGCAAAGCCTCTCATTTCCTGCCTCCCTCTTCTAACCCCCGGTTTTCTTTTGATTAGGGAGCCCGGAGCCCCACCTCTCCTGTTTTCTCAAGTCCCATTCCTCTGGCTGCAAAAACGGCCACTTCCCCTGCTAGCCTTCCTGTGCTTTGGGAGGGACAAAGGAGCTCAGCTCCCAGAAACGCTGTCTCTTGGCATCAGGAGAATTCCTGGAATGGGCAGGGACCACGCCTGAGAAAGAGAAAGGGGAACTCTAGGTGCAGGCAGAGGGGAGCAAGCGAGATCAAAGGGAGACTGAACAGGGTCAGGAGCAAGGAGTGCCGGCAGGGAAACAAATGAGGCTTGCTGAGGGGTCAGCGGAGGGACAGGCGTGCCTCCACCAGTGCAGGAGCAGGGCTCAGAAAAGACTGGTCTCCCAAGAGAAGACGATAGATGGTAAAGATAAGAGAAGGTGTAAATTAATTGAGGAAAGTAATGGCTAGAGATAAGGGTATCTCCCCACAATTAAAAACGAGTACCCTTGCCATCTCCAAGGCTGGTAGTGTCCCAGGCTGCCCTGCGTCAGAGGTGGGGATGGAGCTAACGCCCAGGAGGGGCAGAAATAGGGCCAGTTAATAATTAGCTCCCAGCATGAAGGTTTCGAAGCTGACTCATCTTCACCCCCGAGCAGAAGTGAATTAGCCAAAGTTACATTGCTGAGGTCAGTGACTTAATCAACTCTGGAAAAGCCAATGGTAACCCCATTTTTTGCCAGGGACCCACCGCTCTTAGGCTGGTTCCGATATGCACTTTATGGCTTTCTCAGGTTTTTGTTATCTACTGACGGCAGTGGGCTTGGGATGGTGGTGGTGTTAGTGGTGGTGATGGTTTTTAAATTGTTTTAAATTCTAAGCTGTTTCCCAAACACTGTACTTGAATTTGACCTTGCCAGTTCCCCACCCAAAAAGGGTCTTGAGGGCAATTCCTGGCAAGGTTCATCTGCCTACAGAGGGAGGAAATTAAGTAGAAGAGTGTTTAAGATAATAGATTCTGGAGCTAGGCTGCCTGGGTCATGTCTGGACTTGTCCACTTACTACTATTCTGTGACTTAGGGCAAGAGACTGGACCTCTCCCAGGGTGGTTGTGTGTATTGTACGACAGCCATTGCAGAGTATGGTACAAAGAAACCAAAATCTCGAATGTAAATTGTGGGAGCTGGGAACGGTGACTGCAGGCTCACAGACACATGGTCTGTAAACTCCCATGTTCCTCTCCCTCACTCCTCACTTCCAGTCCATCACAAATCCTGCCTGTTCTACCTCCAAAATAAATCCTGACTCCATCCACTCCTCTCCCTCTCCACTGCTGCCACCCTAGTCAGAACCACCATCACCTCTCACCTGAACGGCAGTGGTAGCCTGTTCTCCCTACACCACCCTCAATCTGTTTCACACACACCATGCATACCAGTTGCCGTCAAGTCGATTCCGACTCATAGCAACCCTATAGCAGAGTAGAACTGCCCGTAGGGTTTCCAAGGAGCCCCTGGTGAATTCGAACTGCCGACCTTTTGGTTAGCAGCCAAGCTCTTAACCACTGCGCTACCAGGGCTCCTTGGGACCATGTACAGTAGTCACCATGTATAGTGATATTTTAAAGCAAAAAATAACCCCCCACCCCAACCCCCACCCAACCCCCACCAATGGCTTCCCAATGCACTTCAGATAAAATCTAAAGTTCTTAGCTAGCTGAAAAGACCCTGCATGACCGGGGCCCTCAACAACCTCATCCGGAGCCCCTCTCCTACTTGTCTACTGCACACCAGCTTCACTGACCTCCTGTCACCTCTTCAAACACCCTTTCCTCCTCTTCAAGAGCCAACTCCTTTAAAGCCTTAGTATCAATGGCATTTCTTTAGAGAGGCATTCCCTAGCCACTCTATCTAAGTACATCCCCAAACTCCCCCCAGCCCCCGCACTTACTTTCTCTTACAGCATCCTGTTCATTTGGGATATCGTGCTAATTTCTGTAATTAAATATTTATTTATTTGCTAACTTTTACTTATTTATGCTGTAAGCTTCCCAATGGCTTCTTTTGTTTTCTTCACTAATGTGAAGACAGAGGCCTTGCACTAACAATGAAGAGCTGAGGAACATGATGAACTTCGTCTCCAGTATCTGAGATCCTGGGGATAAAAGAAAGAAAAGGAGAGAGGCAGGGAGAGAAAGTCATCAGTTTAAAAAATTTGATTCCAAGATGGCAGAATAAAAACATTTCCATTCCCTTCTCCTTTCAAAAAAGAAAAAAAAAATCCTGAAACAATGAAAACAAGAAACTAACATAAAGTTAGAAATTCAATGAGACTAAAAGATCTCAAACCCCAGACAAAAATATAGGAGGAGCAAAAGCTGATGGAGAAATGGTAAGTGATTCAGCACAAAAGAGGAAGGTCAAACCTAAGTATTTGCAGGGTGTGGTGTATGGTATGGGAAGCGATTTGGTTTATTTTGCTAACCCCAGAAATGCTCAAATATTAAAGGCAGCAGTTACTGCTAAAGATAGGTATAAAAGAGTGGTGCTGAGAACAGCCAGATTGTTTGAAAGTCTGTGAAAGAAGCAGTCAAGTTCCCACTCTACACTGCAGTCAAACAATTACAGTGAAACCTGTGAGAGCTGGAACTCAATGGGACCACCTTGTTTTTCCAGGTCTCACAAGTTTTCCATCTTTGACAGAGTGCAGTCTTACCAGTTTCTTATTGCTCTCGATTAGTGGAAAATATTTGAGTTTTCCTTCTCTGACAGGTTTTCGCCTTACACTGTTTCTGGCTTTCACAGGTTTTTCTGTACTCCTCACCATCACTCTACCCCATACTATTCATAATGAAACTAGAGGTTTTTCTCTAAAGAAGACAAACCAGAGAGGGTCTACCCAGGAATTTCTACTTCCAAATACTGGGAATACCAGATTCAGATTAAAAAGAAAATGGGGTGGGCGAGAAAATTATCAAAGAAATAATACAAGAAAATGTGAAGGATATGAGTCTTTGATTTGGAAAGCCCAGTGCCAAGTACAAAAAATGAAGAAAGGCCCACATCAAGACCCACATCATCATAAAATTTCATAAACAAATGAATGAAAGAGTCTAAAAGCTTCCAAAGAGGAAATATAGGTCACGTATAAGGGATCAAGTATTAGAATGAAATCAAACTTTTCAACACCATCGTAGGATGCTAGAACATAGTGAAGTAATAGCCTCAAAATTCTGAGCATAAATTATTTTCTACCTGGAATTCTATACCCAGCCAACCATCAATCAAGTGTGAGAGTAGAATAAAGACATATCTTAGGTATGTAAAGAAACTAAAAAAAAAAAAAAATATATATATATATATATATATACCCCCATGCACCTTTTCTCAGGAAGGTGTTGGAGAATACACTTCATAAAAATAAAATAAGCCAAAAGAGAGTGAAACATGGATCCAGTAAACAGGGGAAAGAAGGAAGGGAATTCCCAGGATGATACTCATGGGGAGTTCCAGATAATCAGCTGTATAACCACAGGTCAACTGAGCATTCAAGCAGGAAGTCAAGGCCTCCAGTAAAAAACGTTACCGAGAAGCACTTACACTTAGAGGTAAGGGAGGTATTGGTGGGGGAGGGAAAACTTAGATATTTTTAAAAAAACTAAGCAGATAAAAGAAGCCAACTAGATATTAACTCCAGAAGAAACAAAATTTGAAAAGGAAAAGAAATGTGATCAGAGTGTACAATTTGGCTTAGCAATGAACAGGACTTACAAATCCATAATAATTAAAACTCTGAGTATGAATATAACCAAAACTGAGATGTGATTATATTATCAGACCATGAAGAGGGAAAGAGGAGTTTAAGCTGTTGTGTAACAGGAAGCTAATAGTTAATGTCTAAAACCAATGAATCAAGCATACTCATATTATTTAGAAATCTGAATATAGGAGACAGCCTTCCAGTTCTGACCACAACTGAGTAATAAGTTTTAGACTTACTCTACCAACTTAACTATAACACTGAACAAAATATGTGAGGCAACTCTTTTACAGACATTGGACAATAGTACAGGGATGTGATCCTTAAGAGAAAAGAAATACACAAAGTCGGCTTCACATTCATCCTGGTTTCCTGCCTATGAATACTTTCCAAACCAAGGCAAAGGGAAGTGGAATCAAATAGAAAGCAACCTTGGTGCTGGGTAAAGGAAACAGAGATCTGAGTACAAAGCTGCTGAAGCTGCTAGAATTTGCAGGAAAGGGTACCAGAGCAGAGATAACTGTGTGCAGGTACAGAGAAGTTCCATAAATCTGCCTAGAGGTCCCCTTGAGTCTTTGGCTAAACACTAAGTCTTGCATGCACAGGGCAAGATTCTGCAAGGTGTAGCACAGAACAGTTCTGGAGAAAAGGGTGGTGAGGGGGGCGGATGCTGTGAGCTGAACAGAGAAATTCTTGAGGTTGCACAGAGCTGGGAGATTTGGAGTACTAACTACAGAGACTGGAGAAACATCATTGCATATCCCAAGCATTCACATGAGACTCTAAGGCCACACTTAGCCTTAGAGTAAGGGCTTGGCTGGACTCATCCTAACAAAACTTAAACTAAGCCTTAATGTGATCAGACTGATCCACCACAAAGTAACTGCCTTCAAGAACAAAATTCAATTCACTTTAAAAGCAAACAAAAATTCCAGACTATGAATAAATAGAGACCATAATGTCCAGTAAACCATACAAAATCATTAGTCATGTGAAGAAGCAGGAAAATGTGTCACATAATGTGGGGATCTGAGGGATTAGTCTATAGAGAAAAATCCAGAGATGACACAGATGTTGAAATTGACAGACAAGTACTTTGAAACTGCTATTTTAGATATGTTTAAAGATTATAAACAAAAAGATGAACACAATGAGTGAACAGATGGGAAAATTGCAGGAGAAAAATGAAAATTATAAGAAAATACCCAAATGGAAATTTTAGAACTGAACTGAAATAAATTCTGAAATGAAAATTTCATTGAATGGGCTTAAAAGCATATTGGACACTACATAACAAGGCTTTAGTGAACTCAAAGATAGGTCAATAGAAGCTATGCATCTTTAAACATAGAGAAAAAAGACTTAAGAAAATGAACAAAGTTTCAATGACTTGTGGTACAATATTAAATGATTTAACATCAGGTAATTGGAGCCCCAGATGTAGAAAAAACTGGATTAAAAAGCAAGACCAACAGTATGCTGATTACAAGATAGATACAAAATATAGGAATATGGATATAATTACGAGATGAAAGAGCATAAAGAAGAGAAAGTGGTTGCCTCTGAGGAAGAAGAGAGAGATTTAATGAAAGCATAAGAAACATTAGAATGGGGAGACTTTCACAAAGTAAAAACCAACAAATCCAAGGGGCAGCTGTTTCACGGAGATAGATATAGGGCAGCAAGATCAGAAAATCTGGAGGTGGGACAACCCAAAGAGAGGGCTTTACAGTGATTGGTTGGAAACATGAATGTGGGCTATTTGGATTGCTTAGTTTGAATGTGGGCCATTAGGATTGGTTAGTTTGAATACGTGACTAAGGGGGGTTAATAGGTATTCACAAGGTAATTATCTTAAACTTTTCCTGAGGGCTGCTGAGGGGACTTCTGATGAGGATCATGTGTCAACACCCTCACTTAAGAACATTGAAAATGTTTCTTTTGTTATGTGCTTAAGTGTGCCTAAGGGTTTGATGGTTGCAGGGGAAAACCTGTTATGTACTTAAGTCTGCTGGCATCAGGAACTCTCCCTTAGCTTAGTGACAAAGAGAAAACATTTTCTTAGTCACAGGCTTAGTCATTCTGTGCCAGGGTCACTGATTGTTGAAGAAGTTAAAATAAGTCAAGATGGAGTCTGAATTCAGGCCCAGACCGCCATTTTACTTTGGTCAAGTGTTTTGATTTTAAGGCTCCTGCACATAGCCTCCGGGGTAAACTTGTTCTCCTGCAATCACATTCTTAACTCCCACCCTTATTTGTTAAAAGTGGCTTTTGGGGCAAAAGCCAGGTTGGTTAACAAGATAATTGCTGGGGGCGGGGGTGGGCAGGCTCTGTTCATTCCATCCAGCCAGAAGCCCAAGTCCATATGCATGTGAATGGAAGAAGTCCAGGTTACATTCTCAGGAATGCAGAAGCAGGAGCTTGTAACAAAAATGGAGTGGGGCTACTCCTAGGCCAGCCACCCTAAATATGCCAGGCACCTCTGTTCTGAAATTCTTATTCACCATGAAAAAAAAATACTTTTAAAAACTGAAGGACTTGTTTAAGAGAACTTTGTAAGTTGGGTCTTGTCCTTTATAATTTTTTGAGGCATGTAAAAATAGGAATGAAGCAGAACTCTCTCTTTACCTTGGTGTTCTGCAGGAGAAGCCGGCATCCTTTGTCACACAGCTGAACACAGGAGTCAGAGCTGGCCCAAGAATCAGAGAAACTGAAAAAGGATCCAATGGAAGGTGGAGCATTTACAGACCCAGCTCTGCCCCACGCCAACAAGGGAAACTGACAGCAGGTAAGTGACAATATATGTAAGCTACAAAACAGCTTGTGCTTCACTTCCACCCACCAAAGATTTCATTGTAATGTCCTTTGTGACCTACTCTAACTGGAAACACACAGGAAAGAGAGTAGAGGGAAATGTAGTTCAGCCTAGCCAAGTTGACACACTCCAAAGCTACCACACATATAAAAGGGTTTACACTGAAACATGTCTCCCTCCTACCCTAGTGTCTAAATTATCCTCCCCCAAACAACCTATAATCACTATCAATTTCTTGTGTTTTCTTCCTGACACATTATATGTACGTACAAGTATATACAAATGCCTAGCACTTGTTTTGATTTTCAGAAGTAGATCACCATACCTCTATTTCTAGTCCGTCTTAGTCTGGAAGCTCTGCTGAAACCTGTTCAGCATCATAGCAATTCGCAAGCCTCCACCAACAGATGCATGGTGGCTGAGCATGAGAGCATTGGCAGGGAACTGAACCCGAGTCTCCAGCATAGAAGGTGAGAATTCTACCACTGAACCACCAATGTCTCATGTGTAGACGTACCACAGTCTATTTAACTAGAACCTTGTTGACGTGCATTTAGATTATTTTGAAATTTTGCTATTTTAAATAATGCTATAAAGAACAGCCTTGCACATCAGTAGGTGTCTTTATAGCTGATGGTCATTGTCAATCTGGTGTGGTCTCAACCAACACTGAGTCCATAGTGAGAGAGGAATGGTGCCAAGCAGTGCCATGGACTGTTATTGGGGGAAATTCCTCTTAGACACCCAATCCACTTTAATGTATACCATTTGTAAATTCAGTTTGCACCCCTGTGGACCTGTGCCTTTATCTGTCTTTGTCATCGGTCACGGGCTGCATCTGAGACTGTTTAATTGTAGGGCCAGGTAAGGTAATCTTCCAACAGTAACTAACAAATAATTTAATATTCATAGGATCACCCTCTAAAATACTCATCAGAAAAGAAATGTACTTAATGATTTAAATGTATTCCTCAAAAACACCAAAAAAATTTTAAAAAGGTTGCCATTCAGTTTGACTCTGACTCATGGCAATTCCATGTGCGTCAGAGTAGAACTACACTCCGTAGGGTTTTCAATGGCTATGATCTTTCAGAAGTAGATTTCCAGGACTTTCCTCTGGGTGTATTTGAACTGCCTACATTTTCGTTAGTAGCCAAGTGAGTTAAACATTTGTGCCTCCCAGGGACTCCTCCTCAGCAACATAGTAATATGAAAATCTATTGACAGATAAAAACAAGTGTTTGACAAAGCTGAAAACTCATTCATTATTCTGCCATCTTAACATTGCATTTTCCAATGGCAGACCCTACAACTATCAGACAGAAGTCAAGTTCATTTGAGCAAAGAAAGGTCAGACCCGCAAAGAAAGACAGATTGACCAGTTTCTTTTACTGAAAGGTTTCCATTGATTTTTCTATTACTGAGTGTCTTAGTCCTTTAGTGGTGCTATAACAGCAATACCACAAGTGTATGGCTTTAACAAAGAGAAGTTTATTTCCTCACAGTAAAGTAGGCTAAAAGTCCCAATTCAGGGCATCAGCTCCAGGGGAAGGCTTTCTCTCTCTGCCGGCCTTCTTCTCACCAGTGTTTCCCTGGACTAGGAGCTTCTCTGTGCAGGGACCCCAGGTCCAAAGGACGCGCTCTGCTCCTCGTACTGCTTTCTTGGTGGTATGAGGTCCCCCTGTCTCTCTGCTCACTTCTCTCTTTTATATCTCAAGAGATTGCCTCAGGACAGAATCCAATCTTGTAGACTAAGTCCTGCCTTACTAACACAACTGCCACCCATCCTCCCTCTTTAACATCATAGAGGCAGGATTTACAACATATAGGAAAATCACACAATACCAGGAATCATGGCCCAGCCAAATTGATACACACATTTTTGGGGGACATAATTCAATCCATGACATTGGGTGTTTGCTTAAAGGCCCTTTTCACCCATCATTCCAAAGGATTTTATAAATATTACATTCACTTCACACATACTTTTAAAGATCTGGCCCTCCCATAGAGGAAATAAGTTTTTTTTTTTCTTTTAGAGTCATGTTTTAAAATATAAGCATAAAATTTCTTGACTATTATAGCATAATTGGAGGAGGGGGACTAAGACATGTCCTCAATATGAGGAAAACACAGTCATCCATAATACTGCAACCCAAAGTGGTATGCAGATACTCTCCTAAGAGAAGCCCTCAAGGAGCAGTGAGAACTTGGAGGAAGGGACCTCACTGTCAGAAAGTATGCTACTGTTCTCCCTGAAGCCTTTTCTTATCCTGCACGTTTCTTCCACCTCTCATAGTCCATGGTCCTCGAAGGCACTTACTGGACAGAGTGTCAGAAGGTCCAGACCCTGGAGAATCATGAAGTTGAGCCAGAAAGGAGAACAGTCTCAAGAAATGGTGTGAAGACCCTTTTGGCCAGAACAACAACAACAGTTGCCATTGAATCAATACAGAACTGGGCTCCATAGGGTTTTCAGTGGCTGACTTTTTGGAAGTAGATTGCCAGGCCTTTCTTCCAAGGTGCCTCCAGGTAGACTTGAACCTCCAACCTTTCATTTAGCAGCCTAGCACATTAACCATTCACATCACCCAGGAACTCTGAACAAAATATAGCAGCATGAAAATAGAGAGGACTGGGGAGCCCCTGAAATGCCAGATTTGTGAGAAAGGAGTAAAGTTACTCTGCCCAGGAGTGGGTAGCAAAGAGCAACTCAATATGAAAATACCTAATGAATGTTAATAGCTATTTTATAAATGGCTACACTCAAGCCTGGATGAGGACTATTAGAATCAGAACTTGAGGGTGGCTGATTTCCAGGTCTGTGCGTAAGCTATCTATTGAGCTGGGCTACTTACAGAGCTCAAAAGATTTGCACGAGTATTAGGGAGGTTAGGCAGAGCCAAAAGCCAGTGGTGCTCTCCATTCCCAGGCTTGGTCCCTTTCGTGGAGAAGCTGTAGCAATGCTGAACCATTGGTCCCCGGCTACATGATGAATCAACTAGAATGAGGCGGCTTCATGAGCTGAGTCCAAACAAGCTCCCATGGGGGCCTGCAGACCAGCTCTTAATTAACAGGCTCTTGGCTGGAAAGTAAGAGTAAAAATGTTTGCAACAGTAAAATGAAGACAGTGATCACAGTGGAGGAAGGGGTTAACAAAGAAAGCAGAAGGGAAAATTATGGTGGCAAGATGGATCCAGGTCTAAAGTTAGCTGGCCGAGCAATAACTCAAACCTTTATTTTTGTTTAAGCCAAATGTGAACAACTACATAAATTTTATTCCTGGTTGTGAAATTCAGTCTACACAACAGAATATGACAAAACAACAGTGTTGATAGGTTTCAAAAATACACACAAGTATCCATTAATTAATGTTTTTTGAGTGCCAGCTTGATGCGAAGCCAGTGCTAAGGACTGGGAGAGTTCACACTGAGGCCACCCAATAGAGGCGGAGATGAGAGGAGTCCTGTCCCTGTCGAGGTGGCTCCTGCGGTCCTGCCCAACACTTAGATTTCCAAAAGCACATGTCTCCACCTTCTCAGAGCTCTTTTCTTCTTCTCTTCATTTTTACAGAGATTAGAAACACAGATCAGAGAGGGTTTTGGTTTGGTGTCTAAACTGTTGGAACAGAGGGTGCCAACTACACAGAAAATAAGAGACTATATTTCAGAAAGTTTGGAATTTTCCATTTGTCTTTACATTTGATATGTTTTCCAGTTGCCCATCTTATAGCATAAATTTTCTGGCACATTCCAGCTTAATAATGTCCTGCTGTACCAGAGGAATGTGTGATAAAAAGTATTCGTCTTCAGAGAAGAGTTAGCAGCACAGTCCATGATAGTCTTCAGTCTACGATTGGTTTGTACTCTTAAAAATGTGTAAATTGGCTTTTTGGAACCCATAACACCATTTGTAATAGAAACAGTGTTACAAATAGAGATTGGGTTCCAGTACTAGCTCATAAAGACCACTTAATAAAGTTCCTAAACATCCTGTGTGCATTTATAATAAATAAATAAATAAATAAATATATATATATATATATATAATATTGGAAATGACTTTTTGGCACATTATGATGTTTTAACTATGGATTACAAACTACAAAGGCTATCCTGGGAAATTAATTTGTAACAGTTTTTCAAGGCAAAAGGTGTTGTGAATTCCATCTGAGAACTTGGAACTTGGGAGAAAGTTACATACACACACACACACACACACACACACACACACGCACACACGCACACACCCCACATGTGGCAGGGAACGCACCCATTCAGGGAATGCTTTTTGTTCTGGAGACTCTAGTGGGAGATTAAGGCCAGTGTTTCTTACATGCAGGATGTTTCCATGACAGAGATTTTTAATTAGGAAAATAACCTATTTATTTTCTTAAATGGTAAAGGAGTATTTCAGTCTAGTTCATATCTTGCCTGCTGTATTTCCTCCTAAGACCTAGATTTTGCATTACTGCCATGCCAGCCAGGCTGGCACTTCCATTAGAAAGACAGCAGAGAATGCTGGGAACTGCACCTCTACAGCTGGGTGCTGCTCCTGGCTCAGCTCCTCACCAGCTATGTGACATTTTACGGACACCTAGCTTCCTGGGCCTTAATTTACTCAAATTAAAAATGAGGACAGTAATGTTCAATATGTGATCCTCACGGAGCCGTGGTGAGCACCAAACGAAGTAATAATACTGCCTTCCCTTTGTGTAGTACTTCAGGTTTCTTTTAATGCTTTCACACATTTTCCTCATTTGCCAACTCAAGAGGAAAACTAAGTCTTTAACCTTTAACATTCTCCATGAGGCCAAATCAGAAGAAAGTATGTAAGAGTTCCAGGATCCTTGGCAACTCCCATGTCCACCCATCACACCACTGCCAGCTCCCACCCCTTGTTGCCTTAATACCATCTGGTACCAGGAACAACACTGTAGGTTTTGTTTCTTCTTCACTGCCTAGTGGAAGTTCAAAAAGGAGCCCAAAGTTTTGATGGTGGAGAGAATTAAGCAGGGTGTTATTCTCACTCATACACTTTTACAACTAAGTTTTCCTAAATCTCAGCCCATGCACACAGGATATAACTTATGGCTAGATCTAACACAGCTAATGAGCCCCTCTCCCCTCATCAGGCGGCAACTTGCCCTAATGCCCGTGATATGTTCATTTCTTGCCAAATTTCTTGCCCGATTGTGGTCACTCTCAACTCAAATCCTTGACTGGGACACACCAAGCACACAAAGGAGCCGTGACTCAAGGAACAGCCAGTGAGACCCAACTCAACAGCACAGTCCCTTGGTTAATCATAAATCATCTTATTCTCTCCTGCTCCTTAAGACCGGAGTTCACCCTTCCCAAAGAAAGCTCACGTCCTCCCTTTGAGTAATGGGTTTGACAACCCCAACTCAAACACAAGCCTGCCCAGTGCACAGACTTATCAGGGCTGCTTGGAGTGGACGAGGGAAGGCGCAGGGGGAGAGAACAATGGCACCCTGACTGAGGGGCGGCGTTATCGGCCTGCCATCGGAACAGGGCCACACTTGTTTTCCTTTCAGTTGAGCACGTGGGCTGGTTCCAGTGTACAGTACCAGGCGGTATAAAAGGTTGCTGCTCCGTCTCTCTGTTTGTGAGGGCTGTTGACATAAGGTGGAACCCAGGTGATGTGGGCTGATTCCCACCCTATTTTTTCTGATAGCCATAAATGAGAGAAACACTACAGGCCCCTTTGTACAGAGCTTGAGAGTTCCATCTTTCTGGAGATGAGGCTTTGTGATTCTGAGAAGAAATGTTCTTTCCAAGGTCATTGGAGAGAGAGCATTAGGAAGAAAAGGCATTATAGTAAAACATTACCTACAGCTGGTACCAAAGAGAAAAAGCACTAAGAATGTAAGAATTGCTACAGCACGTGAGGCCCATAGCTCTTCAGCCAAATCCTCCTTTTGTTCTGGGACCCACCAGACAGACTAAGGAAGGGCCTGAAACCCACCCTCCGAAACCAAACCCATTGCTGTCAAGTCGATTCTCACTCATAGTAACCCTATAGGACAGAGCAGAAATACCCATAGGGTTTCCAAGGCTGCAACCCTTTACAGAAGCAGACTGCTACATCTTTCTCCCATGGAGCAGCTGGTGGGTTTGAACCACTGACTTTTCAGTTAGTAACCAAACGCTTAACCATGGTGCCACCAGAGCTCCTTGAAACCCACCCTAGACCTTAGCTTTAAAGCCAGACTATCCTTGAAATACCTCCCATTTCCTAGAGCAAATCACATGACTCATGGATTTGTGAGGAATTTCACTTGAAGCTACTTCAATTTTTCTATGTGTCGCCCCTCCAGGAGTAATAAATATTGTAGTTCAATGAAAGGTGCCCTACTACCCACCTCATCAGAAGGATTCAGAGTCCTTTGGCACATATTTAGCAACTAACTTTATTCCTAGCCTAAACTTCTTTTTCCTGCCTCAATTTCCCATTCTCTTATAGTGCAGTGGCAAATTTGTAAGCCACTTGAAATTCTTATTGGAAAGGGGTGAACCATAAACCGTAAGGGCTTTATGTGTACCTTCCAAGATGAGATTTTAGACAATTCTAGGAGAAGTTTCTTCAAACTCTTGGAAGGTTTCATGATGAAGTATTTTGGAATCAGGTTTTAGGGACTTTGCAAAATTGGGAGGCGTATACTTTTACCTTCAGGTAAAAATGCAAGTCATGAATCCAGGACTTAAATGATCACATCCACAGACGACAATAAGAGTTAGTAAGTCCATGTGTGTGACTGCACCTAGCACAGCACACAGGGGGTTAATAGATGTTCGTTTCCTTTCTGCTTAGTTTTCAAACTACTCTCTTCTTTGTCCTGTAGCAGTATATTTTCTTTAAAATATATCAAAGGATCAGGCCAGAAAGCAAATAGCACGTATGCTGCCACTGATGGAAAGAACATTCTGTTCCCTGGTTTTTTAGCACGGAAACTACTGTTGTGGTTAAGAGGGCCCTTTCTGGAGTCAGTCAGTCTGCATTCAAATTCCAGCTCCTCTTACAAGCGCTGGACTTTGGGCTAGTTAGCTAATCTCTCTAGCCCTCAGTTTCTTCATCTTGCAACTGGGCATGATACTACAGACATTATACACGTTTGAAGACTCAAACGAGATAATCCAAATGAAGTGCTTTACTTAGTGCTTGACATATGATCAGCCCCCAAATGATGTTAACTATCATTAGTATTTATTATGTTGTAGTTATTGGTCATTGTCGGTTTTGTTGGTATTGTAATCATCACCATTATGGAGATTGGGAACAACAAAAAATTTGTTTCGACTCCTAGAATTAAGTTCCTTTCTTAATATTTATTATTATTACTACCGTTGTTAATGGCATTGGTAGATTTTTCCCTCTCTGCCCCATGTGGGTTATTAACTATGTAATAATATTATGTGTTATAACTTAATTGGGGTCAGGCACTGTGCTAGGCACTTTCCATGCATTGTATCATCGAATCCTCATAAACCCACTGCCATTCCGACTCACAGCAACCCTAGAGGACAGAGTAGAACCTCCGCATTGGGTTTCCAAGGAGCAGCTGGTGGATTTGAACTGCCAACCTTTTGGTTAGCAGCAGAACACTTAACCACATAACAATCTTTTATGTTCCCCATTTCACAACTGAGGAAAAAAAGGTTTGAAGAGAGGAGATAACCAAGGTCACACTGTAAATCACAGACCTGGAAGTCCCTTAACGTAACTGGGTCTTGGGGGCCAAAAGGGTTAGAAAATGATGACCTCTAATATTCCTCATCTATTATTCTAAACTGATAATAATAATTTTGCTTCATTATCACGTGCTGTATACGTGAATACATTATATTTGGATTGATTTTTGAAAAAATATTTTATTGTGTTTTTGGTGAAAGTTTACACTGCAGATTAGGTTCCCATCTAACAATTACTAAACATAAGTTGCTCGGTGACATTGGTTACCTTTTTCACACCATGTCAACATTCTCATTAATTCCCTTCCGAATGTTCCGTTTCCAGTAATCTAGTTTTCCTGTCCCCTGGATTGATTTTAATGTATAAAATGATTGGGAGTTTTATAAAAGTCTTTGCTCTAGAAAATTGTATGTGAACAGGCCCATTTCTCTCTGTCTTTCTCATCTCTCTGCGCCCAAAGTCTTCACAGGCCTCTTCTCACATCCCAGGTAGCCCCACCCCTTTCTCATATCTTCCCTGCCTTTCTAACTTCTTTCTGCCAACAGTGTCCACAGCCTCTACTCCTCCCTGTCACCCCTACACCCAGATCCACCCTGCATTCCATCTGCCACCAAGCCCTCATGGCTATTTCTCCAAACATTATCAAGACCCAGTTCCAACCCTAAGTCCAAAGTCACTTCAAAAGTCAAAAAAGAACTCTATTAATGCAAGCTGTGGCTATTATCCTCTCTGGTAGATCCATAATCTGATTATTTGTCTCTTAGAACAAGGATTCCTAAGCTTTAACGTGCATACAATTTACCTGAGGATCTTGTTGAATGCAGATTCTGATTGGGTGGTACTAGGGTGGGGCCTGAGATTCTGCATTCCTAAGGAGATTCCAAGGGGTGCCTGTGCTGCTGGCCCTGGACCACACCATGAGGAATGGAGTGCTAGAGTATCTACCTCAATGCCTGACATGGGCTGGCACTCAAAAGCAGTGACTGGCCAATTCTCATTGTCATCTCTCTGTTGCTTTACTTGTCCATAAGCCTCTCCTCAGCGTCCCTAATGACATCAGGGGTTTTTGCTTGGGGCTGAAATGACTTCACCCCTTCCCTAAACCTTCTTCCTCTCAACATAAAACTCATATTGCTTCCCAGCATTTGAAGCCTCCCCCAGGCCCCAGCAATATTTCCTTCCCATGTTCCTTCCTTCCACCATAAGTACCTCTCAGTCACTTCCTTTTCTAGTCTGCCAGTCATGCCCTCCCTTGGTTCTGGACACGAGACTGCTCCAGCTGATCCTGCCGCCTGGCTTGGCCAGAGCCTTCTGGCTCCGTCACTGGTTGTTGCTTGGTGGCTGGAGACCATAGCAGCCAGGTCTCATTTATAGGAGGATCCCACACAGTGATGAGAAGCTCAAAGTTCCTCACTCACAAGAACGTAGGTAGGGGATTTATTCCAGCTCACTGCTTCCAAAAGTTTTCCAGGGGGTCCAGAAAAGAGGAGTTTTGTTTTGTTTTGTTTTGTTTGCGGGGGGTGGGGTGGGTTGGGAATCTAAGCACCAAGGGTCCACATAAGTAGTTATTTCAGGGAATACTACAAAATGTGTATAGATGATGGAAATCCTCCCCCGAGACCCACTCAAGCTAGGGGTCTGTGTGACAAGACTCTGCTTTGCCTTTAGAGAACCCTGTTTGTGCAGGTGTAGGAAAGCATGTCTCAGGACCAGGGCACCAGCTTTAACCCTTGGTAACTTGGTTAGGTCAGGGGCCTCCCAAGCCTAGGGCACAAGGGTCTTGCACCAGTGGCCTCTGCCTTTTTCTCAGGCACACCACTGCTGCAACTACCCTTGACTGAGAGGCTTTGTGGGCCAGGCACTGTACTAAGCACCCTACACATCTTATCTCAAATGCCTTACAACATCCCTTCAAGAAAGTTATATTGCCTGCATGTTCTATATGAGAAATGGGCTAAGGGAGGTTAAGGGACATACCCAAGGGCCCAGAGCAAGTGAATAGCAGACCTGGGATCTGAACCTACCTAAATCTTTCTGACTCTATCAAACAAAAAAAGGAAAGAATATATGTAGATATATGCGTGTGTATCAAACCAAAAACCAAACCCATTTCCATTGAGTCGATTCCAACTCATAGCAACGCTATAGGACAGAGTAGAACTGCCCCATAGGGTTTCCAAGGCTGTAAATCTTTACAGAAACAGACCGCCACATCTTTCTCCCACAGAGAGGCTGGTGGGTTCGAACTGCTGATCTTTTGCTTAGCAGCCAAGCACTTAATCACTGCACCATCAGGGCTCCTTTGTGTGTGTATAGATGTGTATGTATTTCAATGATATTGAAGATATTAAATTATCCATCTCATTTTAATAACATGAAAGCTCATAAAAGACAGAAGGTTCTAGTCCTGTGTGTCGTCAGGATCAAGGAAATACAAAATCTGTAGGTGTGAGTAGGAATGAACAGGGATCTGTCGCATGGGAACCTGTTAGTTTCATTACGAGCAAGCTCCAAGGATGTCTTCTCAGAAGTATTTCCTCGGGACTCCACACTTTACTTATGTTACTGATTAAACTTATTGATTCTAATACTTTTTTTCCCCTCTAGTAATCCAACCCTGGTGGTGTAGTGCTTAAAAGCTATAGCTGCTAATCAAAAGATTGGCAGTTCGAATTCACCAGGCACTTCTTGGAAACCCTATAGGGCAGTTCTACCCTGTCCTATAGGGTCACTATGAGTTGGAATCGACTCGATGGCAATGGCTTTGGTTTGGTTTTGGTTAGCAATCCTGTCCCACAGACAGCCTCGCAAAGACTGGCATTGCATAATTAATTTGAATTGTGAAAGTTAAGAGTGTGAGTAATAGGGATCATTAACGGTGAGTCCCTGCCATCTCATGAAGTAGAAACAATAGTTGGAATCAACTCAACAGCAAAAGGTTAAATTCTAGTTGGGATATGTGCATGGGAGGTGGGATGGTAGAGTGTAAGACACAAATTAAAGAGAAAATCACGTGAAAAAGCAGCAAATTGGTGGGAACAACCCACGTGTTCATCAACAGATAAATGGACAAACAAAATATGGTGTATATATATATATATACAGTCATAAAGAGAAATGGAGTTCTAGAACATGCTACAGAACATGCTACAATGTGGATGAAAATTGAAAACATTACGCTGAGTGAGATAAGTCAGACATAAGGGCAAATATTGTATGATTTCATTTCTATGAAATATCTAGAAGAGGCAAATGCATAGAGATAGAAAGTAGATGAGCAGTTACCGGGGGCTGGGGGGAGGATTGCTTAACAGAGTTTCTGTTTGGGGTGATGAAAACCTTCTGGAAATAGTGGTGATGGTTGCACACAGGGTGGATGTAACTAATGCCGCTGAACTGTACACTTAAAAATGGTTAACATGGCTATTTTTATGCTATAAATTTTATGCTATAATTTTTCGTTTAAAGCAGCAAATACACAAAAGATGATAAATGAACAGCACTCCTGTGAGTGGAGACTACAAGAGCACAAAGGAGGAGCTCCTGGGAGTTGAAGTGGACAAGAAGGTGTCAGGAGGAGGCAGGACTTTGGCCAAGGCTTGAAACAAGAAGGGGATTTAGAAGGATTCCAGGAAGAAGGCAGGGACCACTCAGACAAAAGCCCAGGGAATGGGGGAGTGAACCCAGGGTATTTTCAGGGGCCTGGGGAAGGGCAGGGATGCTGCACGCTAGGCACAACAGAGAAATCCAGGTGGACTGCCTGCCGGGGTGGAGGGCTGATCACCTGGAGGCCTTTGCGAGTCAGGCCAAAGAGTGTGGCCATTACATAGTAGCACACAAGAGTCACTAAGGGGCCAACTTAGGAACCTGGTGGTGCAGTGGTTAAGGGCTCAGCTGCTAACCAAAAGGTCAGCTGTTCGAACCCACCAGCTGTTCCGTGGGAGAAAGATATGGCAGTCTGTTTCCATAAAAGATTACAGCCTTGGAAACCCTATGAGGCAGTTCTACTCTATCCTATAGGGTCCTTAAGAATCAGAATCAACTTGATGGTAACAGGTTTAAGGGGCTGACTTAGGGGAGGTGGCAGGCAGGGGTAATAAGTAGCAGACAGGGTATCTCCAGTCAGGAAAACTGGCATTGATTCCTGGCTTCACCACTTACAAATACCAGTTCCGACTCATGATGACCCCATGTGTGTCACAGTAAAATTGTGCTCTATAAGGTTTTTAATGGGTGGTTTTTTGGAAGTAGATCACCAGGCCTTTCTTCTGAGGCACCTCTGGGTAGATTCAAACCTCCAACCTTTTGGTTAGCACCCAAGCACATTAACCATTTATACCACCGAGGACCACTAGTTTCATTACCTATTAGGTGAAAAATTGGAAGCATCATGCCTGTTTGAGCCTTAGTGACTTTCGTCTGTAACTTGGGCATATTAATTATTTCTCATAGTATTTTTTATCTGTAAGCTATAGTTCAAAATATAAGAATAATACAGGTAACTAGGTGAAGAGAATGCAATGACACAGAGGCGGGGTGGGGCAGTGCCCAGCTAGGTGCCTGCCAGCCAGGTCATCTGCAACTTCAAGACTCACATCCTGGTCCCAGAGCAGATCAGACCCAGAACACGGGTGCCTGTAGCCCCATGTCCAGTACACCCCCACCACCACCATACACACACAAAGAACAGGGGTGGGGAGACAAGGTGGAATAGTCCAGAGCTTTTGTAGGAGCTGGGCTTCTCTAGTGACAAATAAACTTGTCCCAGGGCCTTTCTGTGGTCCTGCCTGGCATTAGAGAACAAGGCAACATGTCCAAAACAGGTCTGAGTGGCAGGGACACCGGGACCTGTCCCCAGGCACTGCCACTGCTCCCTGGCCAGGACCTTCTGTAGGAGCCAGAGAGGAACAAGGACAGACAGAAGGACTGGCCACCACCAGCGGGACATTTCATTGTGGGAAGTGAGCCAGTGGTCCAAGCGAGGATATTCAGTTTGCCTTTCTGCTAACAGATTAGATGAACAAATAGTACAAGACCTCTCAGAACAATGGGCCCAAGAAAGGGCTGGGCCAGGGAAAGACGAGTGCCCTGTGTTCCTGCCTCCAAACGCCGCCTGGGGAAAGGTCTGTGGCTGGGCTGGGAGTGACCCACAGTGGCTGGGGCCTGTCTACTCCTTCCGGGGGGGATCGAAAGGCTGTGCCTGGCCTCCTGGCTCACAGGAGTATATGCCTTCAATGATTCATTATTCAGTAGAAGTCAGATTCTATTTGGGAAATAAACATTTCCTGTATATCCAACCAAGTGGGACACTTTTGCATAATTATACTACTTATCATCAAAACAACCCTGTCATTTAGGTATTTTTAATCCCCATTTTACAAATGAAGACATTAAGGTGCAGAGAACTTGCTCCAAGTTCTAGAACTGGTAAGTCACATAGTGTCTTGGTCATCTAGTGCTGCTATAATAGAAATACCACAATTGGATGGTTTTAACAAAGAGAAGTTTATTCTCTCACAGTCCAGTAGGCTAGAAGTCCAAATTCAGGGTGCCAGCTTCAGGGGAAGGCTTTCTTTCTCTGTTGGCTCTGGAGGAAGGTTCCTGTGATGTATCTGTCTTCCCTTGGTCTCGGAGCATCTCAGCACCAGAATCTCAGGTCCAAAGGACACACTCTGCTCCCGGCACTGCTTTCTGGATGGTATGAGTTCCTTGTGTCTCTCTGCTTGCTTCTCTCTTTTATTTCTCAAAAGAGATTGGCTTAAGACAGTATCTAATCTTGTAGATCTCATCAATATAACTGCCACCAATCCATCATAGTGATAGGATTTATAAAACATAGGGAAATCACATCAGATGACAAAATGGCAGACAATCATACAATACTGGGGATCATGACCTAGCCAAGTTGACAGACATTTTGGGGGGACACAGTTCAATCCAGGACACATAGTTAAATTCCCATCTCACCCATTCCCCATGGTCCCCACCCCCCTCCATGCCACAGTGGTGTCCCTGCATGAGCTTGGCCTGAGACTTCAGGCAATTTTTTAAATCAAAGCTTTCTTGCTTCCATTTTTCACAGACACAGGCAATTGGGGGAAATTTTACTACCATATTCCCTCCTATTGTGTTTGTCCATTATTACATACCCCTACCATTAGCTCTTCAGACTGCCCAGTGCTGTTCTCAGGGAGAAATATTACCGCCACCAAAGGACATCATGTTTGGTAAAGCAGAAGTCAGGGAAAACACTCAGTGAGATGAATTGACACAATAGCTGAAACAAAGGACTCAAACATACTGTCTTAGTTATCTAGTGCTGCTATAACAGAAATACCACAAGTGGATAGCTTTAACAAACACAAGTTTGTTTTCTTATGGTTTAGGAAACTAGAAATCTGAATTCAGGGTGCCAGCTCTAGAGGAAAGCTTACACCTTCTGTCGGTTCTGAGGGAAGGTCCTTGTCTCTTCAGTCTCTGTTTCCTGGTTCCTTGGAGATCTCCATGTGTTTTGGCATCTATCTTACCCCATCTCTGCTTCTCTAGCTCGCTTGTTTAATCTCTTTTATATCTCAAAAGAGATTGACTCAAGATACACCCTACACTAATCCTGTCTCATTAACATAACAAAGACTACCCATTCCCAGATAGGATTGTAACAGTTTCTATTCCTGTCCCCTCCACTCTGTTCTCTTCATTCCCCCATAAGTAACCATTTAAAAAATGTTATGGTTCACTTCAAGGGACAGAGTAGCAGGGGTGGGGTCTTAGGACCATGGTTTCAGGGGACATCTACATTAATTGGCATAACAAAATTTATTAAGAAAATGTTCTGCATCCAACTTTGGTGAGTGGTGTCTGGGGTCTTAAAAGCTAGAGAGTGGCCATCTAAGATACATCTATTGGTCCCAACCTACCTGGAGCAAAGGAGAATGAAGAACACCAAAAACACAAGGAAAATATTAGCCCAAGAGACAGAAAAGGCCACATAAACCAGAGACTGCATCAGCCTGAAACCAGAAAAACTAGATAGTGCCCGGCTACCACTAATAACCGCCCTGACAGTGAACACAACAGAGAGTCCCTGACGAAGCAGGAGAAAAGTAGGGTGCAGAACTCAAATTCTAGTAAAAGACCAGACTTAATGGTCTGACTCAGACTGGAGGGACCCCAGAAGACATGGCCCCCAGACTCTCCCCACTAGCCCAGAACTGAAACCATTCCCAAAGCCAATTCCTCAGACAAAGATTAGACTGGACTATGGGACATTAAATGATACTCATGAAGAGAGTGCCTCTTAGCTCAAGTAGATATATGAGACTAAATGGGCAGCTCCTGTCTGGAGGTGAGATAAGAAGACAAAAAGGGACAGGAGCTGGTTGAATGGACACGGGAAATCTGGGGTGGAAAGGAGGAATGTGCTGTAACATTACAGGGAGAGCAACTAGGGTCACATAGCAATGTGTGTACAAATTTTTGTATGAGAAACTGACTTGAACAGTAAACTTTCACTTAAAGCACAATAAAAATAAAATAAAAAATATTACGTTTTATTAACTTCCCATTGTGTTTATTTTGATATTAGCAAATACACACACACACATATATATTGGTACCCTCCTTCCATTTTTAAGCACAAATATGCATACCGTACCTGTTTTCTCCACATAACCTCACACATTTTGATAATGACTTTTAATACTTTACTATACATGAAGAACTTTTTAAAATATTTATCTCACTTTTGGTGAAAATATACACAGCAGATTATACACACATTCAGTAATTTTTACATGTACAATTCAATGACATTGATTACATTCTTCACATTGTGACATTATTCTCACTGTCTCTCCCCACGTTGTTTCACCACCATTGACTTAGACTCACTGCCCCATAAACTACTCATTTATGCTTTATAGGTACTGTTGTCAATTTGATCTGATATAGATAACTCTTTAAAAGAGCACAATGCTCAAGGCAAACATTCTTTACTAATTCAGCTAAACTGTAGTTTGAAGATGACTTCAGGGGATAGTTTCAGTTCAAGTTTCAAAAATTTTCTCAGTAAAGGACATCTATTCAAAACCAATAGCCAACATCATTCTCAATGGAGAGAGGCTGAGAACATCCCCGCTGGGAACTGGAACAAGACAAGGATGCCCCTTATCACCACTCCTATTTAACATTGTGCTGGAAGTCCTGGCTAGAGCAATAAGGCAAGAAAAAGAAATAAAGGGCATCCAAATTGGAAAGGAAGAAGTAAAACTATCCCTATTCACAGATGATATGATACTATACATAGAGAACCCCAGAGATTCCACAAGAAAACTATGGAAACTAATAGAAAGATTCAGCAGAGTAGTAGGATACAAGATCAACATACAAAAATCAGTTGGATTCCTATGCACCAACAAACAAAACTACAAAAGGAAACCAGGAAAGCAATACCATTCATGATAGCTGCTAAAAAGGTAAAATACTTAGAAATAAATCTAACCAGGGATGTAAAAGACCTATACAAAGAAAACTACAAAACACTACTGCAATAAACCAAAAGAAACTTACATAAATGGAAGCACATTCCAAGTGCATGGTTAGGAAGACTCAACATTGTGAAAATATCAATTCTACTCAAAGCGATCTACAGATACAATGCAATCTCGATGCAAATACCAACAGCATTCTTTAACGAGATGGAAAAACTAATCACCAACTTTATATGGAAAGGAAAGAAGCCCTGGATAAGCAAAGTTTTACTGAAGAAAAAGAACAAAGTAGGAGGCCTCACACTTCCTGATCTCAGAACCTACTATATAGTCACTGTAGCAAAAACAGCCTGGTTCTTGTACAATGACAGACACACAGACCAACAGAACAGAATCCAGAACGCATCTATGGTCAGCTGATGTTTGACAAAGGACCGAATCTATTAAAGGGGGAAAAGACAGTCTTTTTAACAAATGGCGCTGGCAAAACTGAATGTCGATCTGTAAAAAAATGAAACAGGATCCATACCTCACACTATACACAAAAACTAAGTCAAAATGAATCAAAGGCCTAAATATAAAACCTAAAATGATAAGGATAATGAAAGAAAAAATAGGGACAGCACTAGGGGCCCTAATACATGGCATAATAGAACATAAACCATAACCAACAATGCACAAACACCAGAAGATAAACTGAATTACTGGGAGCGTCTAAAAATTAAACATTTATGCTCATCAAAGGACTTCACCAAAAGTGTAAAAAGAGAACCTACAGACTGGGAAAAAAATTTTGGCTATGACATATCCGACAACAGTCTGATCTCTAAAATCTGTAGAATAGTTCAACACCTCAACAACAAAGAGACAAATAATCCAATCAAAACAGGGCAAAGAATATGAATGGACACTTCAACAAAGAAGACATTCAGGTGGCTAACGGACACATGAGGAAATGCTTACAATCATTACCAATTTAAAAAAAAACTTTCCCATCAACTGGATTCCAACTCATAGCGACCCTATAGGACAGAGTAGAACTGCCCCATAGGGTTTCCAAGGAGTGGCCGGTAGATTCCAACTGCCGATCTTTTGGTTGGCAGCCAAGCTCTTAACCACTGTATGACTAGGGCTCCAAATCAAACCCGTTGCCATCGAATTGATTCTGACTCATAGCTACCCTATTAGAGAAATGAAAATCAAAACTACAGTGAGATACCATCTCACCTCGACATTAACTGGCACTAATCAAGAAACAGAAAATAACAAATGTTGGAGAGGCTGCAGGGAGATAGGAAATCTTATGCACTACTGGTGGGAATTTAAAATGATACAACCACTAAAAGCTAGAAATAGAAATGCCCTACAATCCAGCAAGCTCACTCCTAGGAATATATCCTAGAGAAGTAAGAGCTGTTACATGAATAGACATATGCACACCCACGTTCATTGCAGCACTATTTACAATAGCAAAAAGATGGAAACAACCTAAACCTTAAGTGCCCACCAACAGACAAATGGATAAACAAACTATGGTACATACACACAATGGAATACTATGCAATGATAAAGAACCAATGATGAATCTGCAAAACATCTCACAACATGGATGAATCTGGAGGGCACTATGCTGGGTGAAATAAGTCAATCCCAAAAGGACAAATATTGTATGAGATCACTGTTACAAAAACCCAAGAAAAGGTTTACACACAGGAAAAAACAGTCTTTGATGGTTAGGAGGGAGAGGAGGGCTAGGGAGGGGAAATCACTAACTAGATAGTAAACAAGTGTTAACTTTGGTGAAGGGAAAGACAACACACCGTATTGGAGAATCAGCACTACTTGACCAAGGCAAAGTCATAGAAGCTTACTGGACACAGCCAAACACCTTGAAGGACCAAGTTACAGAAGCTGAGGGCTGGGGACCATGGTCTCAGGGGACATCAAGGTCAATTGGCATACCATAGTTTATAAAGAAAATGTTCTACATCCTACTTCTGTGGGTAGCATCTGGCGTCTTAAAAGCTTGCAAGTGGCTACCTAAGATACATCTATCGGTCCCATCCTATATGGATCAAAGGAGAATGAAGAACACCAAAGACACAAAGAAAATATTAGTCCAAAAGACTAAAACCACAAGAATCACAGCCTCCACCAGCCTGACCCCAGCTACCATCACCGACAGCTCTGACAGGGATCAGAATAGGGGGTCCCAGACAGAGCGAGAGAAAAATGTAGAACAAAATTCAAATTCACAAAAAAAGACCAGACTTACTAGTCTGACAGTGACTGAAGGAACCCCCGAGACTATGATCCCTGGACACCCTGCTAATTCAGGACGAAGCCACTCTCAAAGTCCACCTTTCTGCTAAAGATTAGACAGGCCTATAAAACGAACAATAACATACGTGAGGAACGTGCTTCTTAGTTCGATCAAGTACAGGAGACCAAATGGGCAACACCTGCCCAAAAACAAAGACGAGAAAGCAGGAAGGGACAGGAAAATTGGACGAATGGACATGGAGAACAGAGGTAGAAAAGGGGAGAGTACTGACACATTGCAGGGATTGCAACCAATGTCACAAAACAATTTGTGTATAAATTTTTGAATGAGAAACTAATTTGCACTGTAAACTTTCACCTAAAACACAATACATTTTTTTTAAAAAAAGATATACCCTACACTAATCTTGTCTCATTAACACAACAAAAACAACCCATTCGCAAATGAGATTATAATCCCAGGCATAGAGGCTAGGATTTACAACACATATTTTAGGGGAATACAATTCAATCCATACAATCACTAGGATGGGTCAGGACTGGGCAATGTTTTGCTCTGTTATACATAAGGTTGCCATGAGTCAGAGCTGACTCTACGGCAACAACGAGAACTACACTAATAAAAATGGCTTTCATTCAGTGAGCACCCAGCCCTGGTGGCACAGTTGTTGAGTGTTTGGCTGCTAACCAAAATGTTGGCAGTTGAAATCCACCAGCTGCTCCTTGGAAACCCTGTGGGGCAGTTCTGCTCTGCCCTGTAGGGTCGCTAGGAGTCGGAATCAACTCGGCAGCAATGGCTTTGGTTTTTTTTGTTTTATTTACTGCATGCTCAGCAAGAATTTATATATATATGATCTTATTTAATCCTATAATTATGCCTGTTTTATGTATTAGGATACAGAAACACAGAAAGATAACCCCACTTGCCCAAGATCACACAGAGAGTAAGTGGTGAAGCTGGAATTTGAACCCCTGAATTTGACTCCAGAGCACGTGGTTTTAAGCACAGAACTTGATTCACACACATACATACTCAACCTGTCCTTGTGACATGTGACAAATAGTCTTGTCCTAGGGCCTTCCCGTGGGAAACGGCATCACCATCTCCCCAGTCGCTCTAGTCAGATACCTAAAAGCCATCTTGACTCTCGTTCAATGTTTTTTCACATACTGTCAATTATAAAACAGACGAGTCATATTTAAACTAACATGCGATTATTCTATGCAACAGAATTCAAATCCATTAAAATGGTGATTCTTTTCCTAAACTGTAGGGATTAGTCTCTGTCGGGACTTTAGCCATGAACTCGTTATACACATCATGTGAAATCGAGTTTCTCTGCTTACAAACTCTGCCCCTCCTTTGAACAAATGAGCTATCCAGCCTAAAATAAATAGAAACTTTTATGACTAGCCACATTGTTTTCACTTCTAAACAAACCTACAGGAAAGAACACCCATTACCAACATATTTGTCAATTGTAAATTGCCATCATTAAAACCAACAAAGTTTAACACTTTCAAGTGTTTTGAGTTTAGAATTTGGGATACCGGTTGAGGGAGGAGGTGTCATGCTTAAAAAAAATTATGGAAGGAATCTCCATTTAATGTAACTTTTAACAACCCATGTATACCTCGGTGAGAACACCAGGGTGCAGAAAAACTATTGTTTTAAAATCTATCGGTATGAAATTTTCATGGGGGCAGGGGGATGGGGAAGAAATAGAAACTCTAGCTCACCCATCACTGGCTCAGACCCCCAGCCAGGCCCATGGGAAGTGCATTCCCATGTGATCTTCTGGGCATGGATGGAGGCTGGCGGTGCCCACCCACGGTCGCGGCCCCTCTTGAGTCCCCAAGGCTCACCTCCGCATCCTCTAAGAACTGCGCGTTGACTGATACAAAGACACTGTCTGACACCCCAGGACCGTACTGCCAGCGTGGCACATTTGCTTTTATACATATTGTAAATATTCCCTTTAGTTAACTGAAACCTTTCATTTTAAAGTGTGTGGAGACAGGCAGTCTTCCGGTGTCAAAGACCTAAAGGGCTGGAAGAAGATACCAGCTCCCACTGAAATGAGTATGGTCATGGTCTGATTTTGAAAACCCCTTGGCTCTTACCTTAAGAAGACTTCAGAGCCTAGGAGAATGGAGTTGCCAAATGGAATAAAAGCAGTGACTGTTCTGTGCTATTACCCCACTGTTTGCTCTGTGGTTCACGGTGCCGGTGAACTGATACCCACCAGCTAGAGCGGCAAAAGTAGCCAAGGCTTTAAAACCATGCAGAACTCAACTCACAGGAAGTGCACAAAGCCCTTTTCACCGAATCAATCTTTTAAAGTTTTCTTGGAAATACTGTTATAAATTTTTTTCTAACTTTACAAAGCTATTTTAAGAGATGCTCATGTTGACCACAAAAGAGCAAAGCTCCCTGTCCAAAAAAGAAAAAACCAAACCCATTGCCATCCAGATGATTCCAACCCATAGAGACACTATAGGACATAGAAGAACTGCCCCGTATGGTTTCCAAGGAGCACCTGGTGGATTCGAATTGCCGATCTTTTGGTTGGCAGCCAAGCTCTTTACCACTGTGCCACCAGGGCTTCCTGTAAAGTTTGCTAAATCTGGTACAGAATACTTGACCATAACTTTATTTTAAATAAGTAGAAGGGAAAATTCCAAAAAATATAGTACTTATCTTAAAATGAAGACCACTAGCACTCTGTCCACAAATAATCTAAAACCTACAGCACAAACGGTTAAGTGCTCGACTACTAACAGAAAGGCTAGCAGTTCAAAACCACCCAGAGGTGCCTCAGAAGAAAGGCCTGGCGATCTGCTTCAGAAGGGTCACAGCCTTGAAAACCCTATGGAGCACCGTTCTACTTTGCATACGTGAGGTCACCATGAGTCACAATCAACTGGTGGTCAACTAACAACAACAACACACCCCATCAGAAGATCAGTAGGTTTTTACTGTTATTGGCATTTCTATCCTTCCCTTAAAGGAGCCCTGGTGGCACAATGGTTAAGTGCTAGGCTGCTAACCAAAAGGTCAGCAGTTCAAACCTACCCAGGAGCTCTACAGGAAAAAGACCTGGAGATCTACTCTTATAAAGATTTTTATGTTGTTAGGTGCCGTTGAATCCCTTCCAACTCATAGAGACCCTGCGTACAACAGAATGAAACACTGTCTGGTCCTGCGCCATCCTCACAATCATTGCTGTTTGAGCCCATTGTTGCAGCCACTGTGTCAATCTATCTCATCGAGGGTCTTCCTCTTTTTCGATGACCCTCTTCTTTACCAAGCATGATGTCCTTCTCTAGGGACTGATCCCTCCTGATAACATGTCCAAAGTACATGAGACGAAGTCTCACCATCCTCGCTTCTAAGGAGCATAAAGATTTCAGCCTCGGAAATGCTATGGGGCAGTTCTACTCTGCCACATGGGTCCCTATGCGTTGGAATCAACTGGACGGCACACAACAACAAGCTTCCCTTGATGACTTGTTTATTTAGCTGAAAGCCTACACACAATATGCTATTAACATATCAAAAGAGGGTTGTTTGTTTTTTTTAAACCTGCACAGGGATGAACTCTGTATTTTCATTCTTTTGGGGGGTAGTTTTAGTACGGTGCAGTGGAAAGTGGAAGAATTTGGAAATCAGAAGCATTTTAATTCAAACCCAGATTCTATCAGTTCACTCTGAGTTCTGAACCAGTTACGTAGCCTCTCTGAGCCACTGTCTCCTTTTCTACAAGCCTATGTCACAGGTTTGTCCTGGCAATTAACTAATATAACTCGTATTAGGAGCCTGTCACGTCACAGCAGCATCTTTTTTTTTTAATTCTTTCTTCCGCGGGAAGCATCCCCACCAGATAACCACACCCGATGTGTAGCATCTCCCCATTACCAGCGTGCCTTGGTGACCTGAGATAGAGTCCACGTGAGGCCTGATCACATGGGCCAGGCCCAGCATTGCAGAGATTCCTTCTATTATTCCCAGATTCTTCTCATTTTTTAACACTCTCTGTCCTTTTCCCCAGGTCAAAGGAAAGGGTCTGAGCTCCACAACAAAGACCAGACTTATTTTTCCCATAGGCTATTGAATCCACCCTAATGGAAACTCACTGTGTCCAGGGGAACGCTGGAAATACTCCTTGTACAGAATTCTTCACTCAGCATTCTTACCTTTCCTTGTGGAAACCTGGGCTGGTCATTGCAATGATTTTTGTGGCGTTTTTAACAATAAAATCTGAAAAACAAATGTCTATGTGTTTGTATTGTCTTTGTTACGGTTTTAAAATAGAGGAGTGATTTTAAGTTAGATGTTCCTCATATCCTGACCCACCTCTCAAGTTTTAGCTTTAATGTTTTATAGACTATGTGGTCCGACCTATTGACCCAGGTCTTGCTGTGTCCACGGTCAAGCCGGAAGGACCATCCTTCCCACTGGCTTTGCAATCAGGAGGCTGACAACCCCCTAGCCAGCCACCCGTCAAAGTCCCTGCTGGGGACTCTCTCCCCCAGCAAGAGAGCCGCCTCCCTTCCCCCACTTTCCCAAACATCTTGGGCAACTCAAACAATCCCAATTACACTCAGGTTGTTTAAACAAACAGCAGCACAATTCCCCAGCCCAAAGCCCCAGCTGAGGGGTTCCCTTGGGCCGACTCTCACCACCTCCACCCCCTGTTGCAAGGCCCTTTCAGGGAAGAGCAGCCCTGGCAGAGACAATGGGCTCTGGGTTAACAGTGGGCAGTTTTACGTGTCTCAGTGTTTGCAGACACTTCATAAAGTGTCCCAAGCTAAGTTTCCAAAGGACAATACCTCCACACCACTGCGTTTGTTTAAGCAGGCAATTCTAGATAAGAGAGGGGTTTGCCTCCCCTCTTCAAAAGCCAAGAATGCAAGACAGGGGCTGGAGGCAATGCAGCGGGAGATTGGGGCAAATTCCACTGGAACAGAGAATACATCAGTCTCTCTCTACCACATCCACCTTAAAAGAAGAGACTTACCTTAAAGCCAAGTTCCTGGGTGGTGCAAACGGTTAATGAGCACAGCTAATGAGCTCAGCTGTTAACCAAAACATTGGAGGTTTGTGTCCACTCAGAGGTGCCTCAGAAGAAAGTCCTGGCCATCTACTTCTGAAAGGTCACAGCCATTGAAAACTCTACAGAGCACAGTTCTATCCTGACACACATGGGGTCACCATGAATTGGAATCAACTTGATAGCAACTGTTTTGTTTGTGTGTGTGTGTGTGGTATTTTTTTTTTTTTTTTGGTTGTTGTTTGTTTTTTACCTTAAAGAATGTGAAATCAGGGAATTGTCAGGGTTTTTAAAGTATTTCCCAAGTAAGGCAACTGGGATGAGGAAGGCTGCAATTTTCAATTCCACAGCTGAGATGGATCTAGGAGATCCAAGAACCCTTTACTGTTTCTCGCTGAGCAGATATCCAGAAGGAATGACTATGCCTTCTCCACTGGGCAGCTCACATCATGTGAAATCCCCACTCAATGCCCAACACCTTCCATTTTATGTTGGCATGTTGAAAAGATAAAGAAACCAGAATTCCCACCTCCAAGTCTCCAGGTCATTTCTCCAAGGGCTGCCTCGAAACCTTTAAGGACCCACTGACAGTTTCATGGTTAAGGTGTACGATTCATTCACTTACCCAACAAATATTTATAGATTGTCTACTTAGACCGAATCCATGATGGTACAGAGTTGGAGAACAAAGACAAAGTCTAGATTCTAAGATACTATATATAGAAAGTGGTAATTGTCTTAAGAGAAGAGCAAATACCGATGTTGGGAGTTCTGAGAAGAGACGCCTTCTAGGCGAGTGGGGGCAAGCCGATCAGAGAAAGCTTCTCTGAGGAGGAAGTGTTGGAGTCAGACTTTGACAGTCTGGCAGCACACCCCTTAACACAGCTATGGAGACGCTCTTCCCCACCTATTGCCAGTTCTTGCTTCTTCTGCTTGATTCATCAGATCCATTAGAATAGAGGTTCTTATATTTTCTGGGACTTAGAAAATCTCTTGAAAAATCCTGGAAAATCTTTTGAAACCTACAGATTCTCCCGCCAAAAAAAGCCTACATCTACCAAAATATGGCAATACAATTTCCGAGAGTGTCTAGGCCTATCTGTGGACCTCACATTAAGAATTTTTGAGTCTGGGTGTTTGCTGACTCATTTTTGATAGGAGAATTGAGAAAAAAACAAAATATCCATCTATCCACCTCTTAAATTTTCATTCATATTTCAAAGTTAAATAAGGTCTACAAAACCCCAAATGAGAAAAGAAGGGTCTTTTTCACTTTCCATGTTGTTTGAATAGCCAATTGATCCGAAAAACATGTTGGGAGCAACCAAAGAGCCCCAGCTGCAAAGCTGTCATATTTCACCTACAAAAACCCATTGGACCTTCTGAACCTTCTTTGGGTTGCAAATATTGAAACAGGTTTTTTGAAAGTTCAAAAACAGATACTCTGAAAGTGTCTTTCACAAGCAAATCACATTTAGACCTCAGCATTTTTCATATAATATCTGAGAGCCGTGAATCCAGGAGGAGAGAGGTCTGGCTTAATGGCACCCCAGCAAGATGGGGCAGTGTGTAGCCATTCCAAAAAAAAGCAAACCCATTGCCATCGAGTCAATTCCAACTCATAGCGACCCTATAGGACAGAGTGGAACTGCCCCATAGAGTTTTCAAGGAGGGCCTGGTGGATTTGAACTACTAACCTTTTGGTTAGCAGCCTTAGCTCTTAACCACTACGCCACCACAGTTTCTGTGTATCCATTAGAGAGATACAAATCAAAACTACAATGAGATACGATCTCACCCCTGCTAAAATGGCGCTGATAAAAAAACAGACAACAACAAATGTTGGGGAGGATGTGGGGAGTATAGAACCTCGATCCATACTGGTGGATTTGTAAAATGGTACAACCACTATGGAAAATAGTATGGTGCTTCCTCAAAAAAACTAGAAATAGAAATACCTTATGATCCAGCAATCCCACTCCTAGGTATGTACCCTAGAGATCTAATAAAAGAGACACAGACAGACATATACACACCTGTGTTCATTGCAGCATTGTTCACCATAGCAAAAAAATGGAGACAGCTTAAATGTCCTTCAACAGATAAATGGATAAGCAAAATGTGGAGCATACATACAATAGAATACTACATAACCATAAAGAATGATGAAGCCACAAAACATATGATAACATGAATGGATCTGGAGGACATAATACTAAGTGAAATAAGTCAATCACATAAGGACAAATACCGTATGATCCCACTTTTATAAGAAGACAAAAATAAACATATATACAGAGACCAATGTTCATTAGTGGTTATCAGGGAGGGCTCCAGGGGAGGGGGACTCACTCTCTAGATCGTAAATACTTGTTATTTTAGGTGATGGGGAAAGTAGCATCGAATGTGGGTGTCGTGAGCATAGCTTGACCAAAGTAATTGATGCCACTAAGAAGCATATAAGAGAAAAAGATGTTTGTGCTAAATAATATGACATATATAATTTGGTAACAACACCAACGGTAACCCAAAAAACGAGCGTATGATCCCACATATATGTGTATAGGCATATATGTGTACAGGTAGGTACAGGTATGTACATATACATGCACATATAGAAGTATCTATATGGACGTAATACAGATATGTGTGTGCACACGTATATGTATTCATAGAGGACACAATTACAGATACTTCTCAGAAGTAACCAAACACCTTGGGAGATTGGTTTTCTAGGTTTGACGGCTTAGGACCTTAGTCTCATGGGACAACTCAGTCAATTGGCATAATATATGTATGTGTCATAATAATTGACACAAAGTTCATGTTCTACATCCTAGTGAGGTGAGTAGCACCTGGGATATTAAAAGCTTGTGAGCAGCCATCTAAGATACAACTGTTGGTCTCTACTTGTTAAGAGCAAAAGAGAAAGAAGGAAACCAAAATCCCAGAGAAGAAACCAGTCTACAAGGCTAATAGCCTGCACATGCCTTGGCCTCATCTACCCTGAGGCAAGAATTAGATGGTGCCTGGCTACCACTACTGACCATTCTGATCAGGGCCACAAAAGATGGACCCTGACAGAACAGGAAAAAAAGTGGAACAGAACTCAAATTTTTAACAAGTCCAGACTTGCTGGAACAGTTGAGATTAGAGGACCCCCTGAGACTACCACCCTAAGATATTCTTTAAACCTTGAGCCAAAAACACTCCCTGGGACCATCTTTTTGAGAAATAACAGATTAGCACACAAAATAAAGGCTATTACCTGTGAGTACGGCGCTCCATTAAAAAGCCATCTATATGAGACCAAAAGGTCAATATTTACTCTAAAGCAAAGATGAGAAGGTAAGAGGGCAGGGAAACTAGAGTATTGGAAATGGAACAACCAGAATGCAATTAAAAGAATGTTGACACATGTGGAAAATGTAACTAATGTTGCTGAACAATTCGTATAGAAATTGTCAAATGGGAACCTAATTTGCTGTGTAAACTTTCACCAAAAAAGCCATAAAATATATTTTATGGGACAGTGTGGGTCTCAGGGCCCTGCTCATTGTCTGCCTACCACACACGTTGTTTGAATGACTTAGTCAATGACTGAGGGAATGGGAATGAATGAGAGGTTTTATGATGCAACAAATGAGACAAATATACATGGAGTTATGGTGAGAGCGAAAGTCAGGGTCACTTCATATAGTTTAGATTGTTCATTTTAGAACACTGGTGTGCAAATAAAATATATTAAAGATTAATTTGATTAATTACTTAAAGATATATACCAGGCAAGCTCATAATTTAAAGGCATTATATACCATCTAGTCTGTCCTCAAGGAGCCTAGTGAGCAGTGGTTAAGCACTTGGCTGCTAACCAAGAGATCGGCAGTTCAAACCCACCAGCCGCTCCGCAGGAGAAAGATGCAGCAGTCTGCTTCTGTAAAGATTTACAGCCTTGGAAACCCCATGGGGCAGTTCTACTCTGTCCTATAGGGTCACTATGAGTCAGTTTTAGTCTGCCCTCGACTCACTGCAATCCCATGCACAATGGAATGAAATGCTGCCTGGTCCTGTGCCATTCCTGTGATCGGTTATGGATTGAACTGTTGTAATCCATAGGGTTTTCAATGGCTGATTCTCAAGAGTAGAGCCCAGGTTTTTCTTCCTAGTCCATCGTAGTCTGGAACCTCTGCTGAGACCTGTTCAGCATCATAGCAACGAGCAAGCCTCCATTGACAGCTGGGTGGTGTCTGTGCATGAAGTGCATTGGCTGGGAATAAAACTTGAGTCTCCCTCACGGAAGGTGAGAATTCTGCCACGAAATCACCAAAGCCCTTCTGCTGGTCTTGCATGTTTATGTTTTTAAGAAACTGCCACACTGTTTTCTAGAATGACTGTACTGTTTTACTTCCAGCCAGCAATGTAGGAGTGGTTCATTTTCTCCATATCTTCACCAGCCTTTGGTGTAGTCACTATTTTTAATCTAGCCATTCTGATAGGTGTGTGGTTTTGATTTGCATTTTCCTGATGACTAATGATGTTGAGAGCTACAGCTGCTAACCAAAAGGTCGGCAGTTCAAATCCACCAGGCGCTCCTTGGAAACTCGATGGGGCAGTTCTACTCTGTCCTATAGGGTCGCTATGAGTAGAAATTGACTTGAGGGCAGTGGATTTTAACGATGTTGAACATCTTTTCATGTGCTTATTTGCCTTCTGTACATCCTCTTCTGTGAAATGTCTCTTCATGTGTTTTGCCCATTTTCTAACTGAACTGTTTGTGATGTGTTTTGGATTTTTTTTTCTGTTTGTATGTTTGTTTGTTTTTTTACTGTTGAGTTTTTAGAGTTCTTTATACATTCTGGATACTAGTCCTTTGACGGATAAATGGTTTGCAAATATGTTTTCCCAATCTCTCACTTGCCTTTTCATCTTCTGCACATGCTCTTTCACAGAGCAAAAGTTTTTAATTTTGATGAAGTCCATTTTCTCATATTTTTCTTTTATGAATTGTACATTTGGTGTAAGGAGCCCTGGTGGTACAATGGTTAAACAGTCGGCTGCTAAATAAAAATCGGCTGTTCGAAACAACCAGTAGCTCCATGGGAAAAAAGACCTGGCAATCTGCTCCTGTAAAGATTATAGCCTAGAAAACTCTATAGGGCAGTTCTTCTCTGTCCTACAGGGTCTCTATGAGTCGGAATCAGCTTGACAGCACACAACAACAACACAACACTTTTGGTATTGGGTGTAAGAATCTTTGCCCAGCTCTAGATCTTGAAGATTTTCTCCTGTGTTCTTTTCTAAAAGTTTCGTAGTTTTACATTTAAGTTTGTGATTAATTTTGAATTCATTTTTCTATTAGGTGTGAGACTAAGGTTGAGGTTCATGTCTTCTGCCTATGAACGTCCAGTTCTTTCCTCCCTTGAATTGCTTTTGTATCTTTGTCAAAATCAGTTGGGCATATTTGTTTGTGTCTATTTCTGGATTCTTTGTTTTGATTCATTGATCTACGGGTCTATCCCTCCACCAATACCACACAGTTTTGATTACTGTACTACATAATAAGTCTTTAAATCAGGTATACTGATTCCTCGCACTTTGTTCTTCTTTTCTGAAATTAGTTTAGCTATTTCAGTTCCTTTGCCCTTTCATATAATTTTTAGAATAATATTATCTATATGTATTAAAAATCTTCCTGGAATTTTGATAGGAATTGTATTAAACCTATATTTCAGTTTGGGGAGAATTATCATCTTTACTTGCTGAGTCTTCCAATTCATGAACAGATCTTTTCTGGTTTCTTCCATCAGCATTTTTCCATTATCAACATGCAAGTTCTGTACACATTTTGTTATATTTACACCTAAGGATTTCTTCTTTTTTTAAAGATTATAAGCAGTATTTTTTTTTTAATTCGTGTTTTCATGAGTTCATTGCTAGTATATAGAAATACAATTGAGTTTTATGTGTTTATCTTGTGACTTTGCTAAACTCACTAGCTCTAGGAGGGTTTTTTTTTTTTTTTTTTTGTAGATTCCTTGGGATTTCTTGAGTACATAATTCTGTTATCTGCAAATCGGGACAGTTTTATTTCTTCCTTTTTAATCTGTATACTTTATTTAATTTTCTTGGCTTATTACTCTGGCTAGAACTTCCAGCACAATGTTGAATAAGGAAGAACATCCTTGCCTTGTTCCTGATCTTACGGAGAGGGCATTCCATCAAGTATAATGTTAGCTGTAAGTGTTTCATAGATGCTCTATATCAAGTTGAGGAAGTTCTCCTCTATTCCTATTTTTTTGGAAGTCTTTATCAAGAATGGGTGTATAATTTTGTCAAATGCCTGTTTTGCATTGATTGATACAATCTTGTAATTTTTCTTCTTTAGACTGTTAATATGGTGGATTACATTGATTGATCTTCAACTATCCAACCAGCCTTGCATCCCTAGAATAAAACCCACTTGGTCATGGTGAATAATTCTTTGTATATATTGCTAGGAATTCTATTTGCTAATATTTCATTAAGGATTTTTTAATTCGTGTTCATGAAGGACATTGGTCTGTAGCTTTCTTTTTGGTACTATCTGTGATTTTAGTATCAGGGTAATACTAGATTTCAATTCTTTTAAATCTAACTTTATATGTATCTTTACATGTATCTTTATATGTATCTTTAATATATCATACGTGCTGTGGAGTCTATTTCAACTCATAGCAACCCTATAAGACAGAGTAGAACTGCCCCATAGGGTTTCCAAGGCTGAAAATCTTCATGGAAGCAGACTGATACCTCTTTCTCTCCTGGAGCAGCTGGTAGGTTCTAACCACCAATCTTTTGGTTAGCAGCCAAGCGCTTAACCACTGCGCCACCAGGACTCTTCTTAATATATCATACATTTGGTAAATTGAGTTTACTTGAAAAGTGGTCTACCAATACCCCCAAGGGCTTTGTGACTGCTATCAGCTTCTAGTTTATCTGAAGACACTAACTCCTTTAGACCATTTATTAAACAGGGATATTTTCCAGAGCAAGCAAGTCTATCCTGGATTAAAAAGTCTTTTTCATCTGTAATCTTGAAACAAAAATCATTTGATGTCACCTTCTTCTTCTTGCCCCAGACAGTCCTTCAAATGAGAGGGTCTTAGGAGATGGCCAAACCAAGGGATAAATGGGGGTGAAGGGTCTCTACTTTGCTAAATATTATTAAGGGTTATAACATATACGTTAATAACCCCCCTTTTACTTCTTTACCTATCTTAAACACCCAAGCAGAGAAGAAAAGAAAGTTTAGGATCACTATCCAAAAGAGTCCCTCATTGGTAAAGAAGATAAAACTGAGAAAATATTTCCAGGAACAGGGATGGGGACAAGAAAAGCTCGCCATTCCCTCACTGTCTTTTCCAATAGCAACTGCCACAATTTCGTAACAGTGACCGTTACCTCACTCTGGGTCCTTGGTTCTGCAGCCCAGGTAACTGGCCCACATGACCTACCATCTGTATTTCCAAAGTCACTCCTGTAAAAACCACTAGCTGTACCCATACCCTTCCTGGTTTGGGCAGAGCAGGATAGGTGCAGACTCCCTCCCAGACGCACTGATGAGCCGGCCAGGGATGTTTTCCCAACAGAGACCCATCCCTCTGCTCCGGCCCCTCCTGCTTTTCTCCGCAGGATAAACACAAAGCAGAACTCAGCTCCCAGCAGGATGACCTAGAAGTGACCCTTGGACTGACCTAACACTCTGGTCACTCTCACCGACAGATTTGTTTATCTTGGAACCTCGGAGCCTCTGCACCCAAAAGCTTCAGCTCTAGACTCTAAGTCCTCCCAGGCGAGCTGTCAGTCACAACTTAAGTGCATGTTGGACAGTTGCATGATAGCCTGAGTTTATTTACCAAAACCTGATGTTTATGCTGTCCAGCACCAAATAGGGGCCATGGGCTGCTGAATTTAGTTAAGCAGGGAGCCAATTAAATATCTCCATCAAGCATTTGCCCTTACACTGCACAATTATCAGCGCGCCTTGATAGCACGGCTCTCTGCCTCGGCCCTAGCAGATTAAAGGTCTCCTGGTGATCCAAATTTGGCATCTCCAAAGGAGGAGTCTCCGGTCAGGCTATTTCCCTGAGAGCTTACTTTAATGCAACAGAAGAGGCACAGCTACATCTGAAGTAAGGGGCATCTTTGGCATTCTACCCCATGTGCATCATATTGGAAAGTGGCCTGTACTTAACAGTACCAGACGCTGTTGGGGAAAAGTTATTAGTAACGAAATCTACTCCCAACCTAGAAAACCTCTCCACAAAAAATGGAACAGAAAGAAAAGTTTCATTACTGAATAAGCATTAAACCTGTACTTAATGCACCACAGGCAATCCGCTAAAGAGACTGCAAAGACAGAAAGAAATCTTAACCATTATATGGGTAACCCATTGCCATGGAGTCGATTCCAACTCATAGCAACCCTACAGGACAGAGTAGAACCACCCCATAGGGTTTCCAAGGCTGTAAATCTTTATGGAAGCAGACTACTACATCTTTCTCCCACGGAGAGGCCGGTGGGCTTGAACCACCAACCTTTCATTTAGCAGCAGAGTGCTTAACCACTGCACCACTAGGGCTCCTTATTATATAGGTAAAGGGTTAAAATCATTACATTCATATTTTAAAGATAATTGTTAATTTTCTAATCCTTCTGGCCCAGAGATAGGGCGAAGCCACCTGAGTTTATGCTAATCTCCTTCCAGGAAAAACAAGAAGGTAGAGGAGAAGGTAGGGTTGCTAAGAGCGGACTCAACCAACAGGTTAGAGGAGAATTACCTAAAGTTATATTTACATACTTTATAGAAAGACAAAGATTTTACAATTACAAGTTACCTAAAGTGAGTTCTAAAGAAAGCAGTGGAAGAGGGGAGCTCCTTCCCCTATTTTCACCAGGGGAATTTGCCGTTGTTTTCCCATTTGTACTTGTCCTTACAGGGCATAGTTTACACACCGTAGTGATATCCTGATGTTTTGCTAAAGACACAGATTTCGTTCCAAATTTTAGCACTGGATGGCGTGATGATCTACAAATCCAGGTATAAAGATGGGATTTCAAATTTTATTAAATTATTTTTTAAGTAGATTTTATTTTCTCAAATACCATCACTTAAAGAAGCCCACCTGATGTGTAGAATTCTGTACTCCCATTCCCATTTCAATGGTAACCTCAAGAGGATTAAGTCTACTCAGGGATAGAATTCATTCTTATTTAGGCTCATCCACAGATGGTTTCTTTAAGGATGTCATTTTCAAATGGCTAAGGAAGTCAGACATGGACTTCTAGATAAATGAAGCTAAACCAAGAAAGATGACAAGGTTGACTCCAAAAATAGGCCTTTTTTTTTCCTTTTTCTTGCTCACTCTCCTCGCAGAAGATGTAAAGTAGCTCTGAGTCTTCCAGGAATGCTTTTCTGTGGTAGACAAGATGGGGTGAGTGAGAACTCTCCCTTCGCAGGGCAATGCAGACAGGGGAGTCGCTCCCTTCCTTTATCGCATTAAAGTCCTGCTGGTCAGTGACTGAGAAGGCCCCTCTGAAATGGGCAGAGCTATTATCAGCCTTGGCTTAAATAAACCTCCTGCCTCTGCGGGACCCACCTCCCTCTGCGCTGCAGCCCCATCCATCACTGTCACCTTTCCAGAGTGGCTGCCATGACAGTTCATGATCATTAACCAGCCGGGGTGTGCTTTGTGTTAAAGTGAAGACACATCAAACACAGGCACTCCAGGTTCCTTAAAGTCACAGGAGACGTGGATACACTGGGGCCTCCAGTAGGTCAAACTTGACGCACGAGCTTTGACAAAAGGCGAATGAAAATGAGCTCTGGGTAAAATGCCTCAGTGTCCCCGACACCCACACCCTTGTTCCACTGGCAGGGGCAGAAACCAGGAGGAAAAGGAACAGTGTGAGAATTGGGCTAAAGAGCAGTGATGAAGAGAACATGAGCAAAGGACGCAGCCATCGTCCCGGAGGCTCCCGTGAGCTGTGAGCGGCCTCTTGGTCCCACCCCACCTTTTGTGCAGAGGGAACACTGGTAGGAAAATATCTCCCCTCCCTCCAGGCACCCTAGCCTTCTGAACCATTTCACAAACCTTCTTATGCATGGGCTCAAATCCCTGAAAGGAACTGAGGTTCACCAGTTTCCCTTCCATGTCACCAAGGTTTACACTATATAAGTAACAGAGTCCATTGGGGGTGTCCTATGTGTGTTGAGGTGATCCTGCTTGCGTTTCACGGTTCCTCTCTGTGCCCACTGTTTAGCTAAGACATTTGCTTTTCTTATCATTACTTTTCTGCACCAAGGCCCAGCCTGGAAAATGACCTTGAGAAAAAGTTTGAAAAGGAAGAGGGAGCTGATCTGCCAACAAGTATTTAAAAAATAACAAAAGGAGAGAGAGACACACAAACAAGTAGCACTAACCAGCCCACCATCACAGAAAAGGAGGTCTTGTACTCTTCCTCGATCCTTTTTTTCATTCAGATAGCATTTAATTCAGTTTCTCCCATGTGCCAGGTTAACGTCCCAGGATGATAAAGAACAGAAAGTGTTTTTCAGGAGCTTACAGTCAATGAAGATAGTCAAATACAATATCTACAATAGAGATGGACGCTGGGGAGCAAAGCATGGCGAAGGGACATGGACAGGACATGCCAGGAAGGCCTTCTAGGGGATGTGGCCAGTTGACTGAGTCTCGAGGTCTGAACAAGAGTTCAATAGAGTAGGGGGAGTAGTAACAGTAGATGCAAAGTACAAAATTAATAATTATCGCTTCAGTTTATTTGTTGTTATTGTTGGTTGCTATCAGGTTGGCTCCAACTCATGGCAACCACACGTACAATAGAATAAAACACTGTCCAGTCCTGCACCCTCTTCACGACCTTCGGTATCCTCAAGTCGGTTGTTGAGGCCACTTGTGTTTTGAGGCCTTCCAATCTAGGGGGCTCATCTTCTAACACTATATCAGACAATATTCTGTAGTAATCAGTAGGGTTTTTGTTGGCTAATTTTCAGAAGTAGATTACCAGGCCTTTCTTCCTAGTCTGTTTTAGTCTGAAAGTGCCACTGAAACCTGTCCACCTGACCCTGCTGGTATTTGAAATACTGGTGGCATAGCTTAGCCTCCAGCATCATAGCAACACATAAGCCACCTCTCAGTACAACAAACTGGCAGATTGGTGGTGGCACATTCATTTAGTGCCTTCTAAAATCCAGGCAAGGAGCCCTGGTGGTGCAGTGATGAAGTGCAATTTGAACCCACCAGCCGCTTCAAAAGGGGAAAGACGTGGCAGTCTGCTGCTGTAAAGACCACAGCCTTGGAAACTCTCTAGGGCAGTTCTACTCTGTCCTATAGGGTCACTATGAGTTGGAATCGACTCTACGGCAATGGGTTTTTTGGTGGTGGTGTTAAAATCCAGGCAGTATGCCTGGCATGTTAGAGACCTGTGCTGTAGCCTACCAGCTACACAGGTTATTGAGCACTTGAAATGAGGTTGGTCTGAATTGAGAGTAAGTACAAAATACACAGTGGATTTCAAAGACTTAGTATGAAAAAAAAGTAAAATATTTCAGTAGTAATTTTTATATTGATTACATGTTGACATAATATTTTTATCACACTGGGTTGCATAAAATATATTATTAAAATTAATTTCACCTGTGTCGTGGATTGAATTGTGTCCCCCAAAAATATCTGTCAACTTGGCTGAGTCATGATTCCCAGTATTGTATGATTGTGTAATCTGATGTGATTTCCTTATGTATTGTAAACTCTATCACTAATAGAGGTTATATGTGATCTCCTTATGTGTTGTAAATTCTATCACTGTGATGAGGTTATTCTGCTGAGGTTTACAAGATTAGATAGTGTCTTAATCCAATCTCTTTTGAGATATAAAAGAGAGAAGCAAGCAGAGACACATGGGAACCTCACACCACCAGGAAAGCAGTGCCGGGAGCAGAGCACGTCCTTTGGACCTGAGGTTCCTGCACAGAGAAGCTCCCAGACCAAGGGAAGAATGATGCAGCACAAGGACTTTCCTCCAGAGCTGACGGGCAGAGAAAGCCTTCTCCTGGAGCTGATGCCCTGAATTTGGACTTGTAGCCTACTGGACTATGAGAGAATAAATTTCTCTTGTTAAAAGCCGTCCACTTGTGGTATTTCTGTTAGAGCAGCACCAGATGACTAAGACAACCTGTTCATCTTTTTTAATGTAGCTACTAAAAAATTTTTTAATTACATTATATTTATATTTGTGGCTCACATTACATTTCTACTGCTATAGACAGATTCTCATTCGATCTGCCCAACACCCATATAAGGTTGTTACTATTTTTGTCTCTTCATTTTTCGGACGCGAAATCTGAGATTTGTGATTAGCTGCAGTGCCCACAGGGGCTGAGCAGCAGGAAAGAGGATGAGACGCATCCAGAGCCTGTCTGGCAGCTCCCAGGCTGGAGCCCACGATGGGGAGCTAGTAGGTGGGAAAGGAAGTAAGAGAGTTCACCAAGCAAACCAGCTTTATCTGATATATTTATGTTTGTTTGTTGTTTAAAATTCCAACAATATTAAAGGAATGGAGTGTCATGTAGGGGTCCCCCACTCCTGACCCACAATCTCCCAGTTCTTCCCCAAAGCCACCATTCATCACCATTTCTTGGTTTCCCTGAGAGAGACTCTATGTATACCAAGCACATGTGTATGTAGACCCCCTCTTGTACAAATGCTGCGGCTCCTTTCCTATCTGCTTTATATGATGGGCTAATGAAATTTGCTGAAGAAGGGGTTTCTCTGCTTTAAAGTAGTTTTCAAGCTACTGTACTATATAGTCTCTGAGGTCTCTTTGAGCTCCAAAATCCTTTGACTTTGAAGTATAATTGTACTGTTTCATCTGCTTTTTCAACCATCTTGTTGGTCGTCGGTTCGCTTACTCAGTGTGAAATTCTTGGCCAAGTGCAAGCTCTTTCGTTACAACATAGCTCCTATGGGAAAAAATGATTTACTTTACAACAGGTCCCTTTATGATAGGCAGTAGTTCCCTCAAACGTAAGATTTTCAATTACATAGTGCTTTTTTTCTGGTGTGTTTATTGATACAATGGAAAGTGAAACAAAATAATCTATTTCTTTTTATTTTGAAGAATAATTAGACTTTCTGTTGTTTTACTGGAGCCCTGGTGGTGCACTGGTTAAGCATTTGGCTGCTAACCAACAGTTGGCAGTTCAAATCCACCAGCTGTTCCTTGAAAACCCTATGGGGGCAGTTCTACTGTATCCAGTAGGGTTGCTATGAGTTGGAATCGATGGCACTGGGTTGTTTAACTGCAGGATGATTTTGGCTTTATCCTGTGTATTGCTGTGTTTCAAATACCAGCCCTAGCCTTCTAATAAATACCTTGGTGACCTTAGGTACGTAATTTAACTTGTCTCTATCTTAGATTCCTCATCTAGAACACAAGGATAATACTGTCAACCTCCTAGAATTAGGAGGATTAAATGAGATAATATGTGTACAGGTGCTTAGTTCTCTGAATGTAAGAAACAGTAAAAAAGTAAGTTACTATAATAATAATAATTACTATTATCGTACTTATATTTATTGGGTAGAGGGTCAGTGAAAAAGAGGAAGACTCTCAACAAAATGGATTTACACAGTGGCTGCAACAATCAGCTCAAGTATAACAACAATTGTGAGGATGGCACAGCACCGGGCAGTGTTTTGTTCTGTTGTACTTAGGGTCCCTATGAGTCGGAACCGACGGATGGCACCTAACAGCAACAACATTTATTGGCCTATAATATGTGCACGACATGAAAAATAGGTAGATTTTATCAGCTATCTCATAGAGTTGTTTTGTGGATTAAATAAAATTATACATAGTAAGTAAACCCTTCGAGTACCAGCAGTATAGTAAGCATTCGGTATTATATTACATCCTTGTAACTTATATCTTGTAAACTATAACCTTTTAGCTATAGTGGTGTAATTTTATCATTGTATACTTAGAGTATTAAATGTAAACATTAATCATATTATCAAGCTTACATTCTTAATGCTGTTCTAAATTGTTGCTACTCTATGGGATTATTCCAGAATCACGTCTGGCTCTTACACTGTTAAAGGCAATTTTTAATACCAAAAAATAGACGCTGCTTTTCTGTGCCACTCAACACCAGATCAATTCTATGCACAGAATTACAGCTAAAGAAACCAAGGGCCTGTGTCATCTATGGACATAACTTACTTCTTCTTCCACCCTCTACCGCAGGCTCTAAGCTTAGAAAAGTGGTTCTCAAAACTTCACTCTGGATTGCAGCTGACCTCTGACATAGCCTTCTCAGGGCAGAGACTGGAGTAATTCAGGAAGTGAGCAGTGGCCAGAACAGAAGATGAACAGTCCAAGCAGCCTCTGATAAGAACCCCTGCAGAGCCCAGTGGCCTGGGCAGCTCCCTTGCCAGGGGCTATGTGGTACAAAGTGGCTTTATTAATTCCTGACTTTGGGTATTATTATATTTTTATTCACTAGTAGGGAAAAAAATGACTCTATTTTCTATTTTGGATGGACTCTGCTTTGAAAGGACAAAACTAAAGAGAAGCATCAACTGCCACAGGTTAGTACCTCCCAAGCTAGAATAATAGTAAGGTCAGCTCTGCCCTCCTGCTTTAAAACTCACTAGGTACGGTTGAGTGATGGTGACTCATGGTGACCCCATGTGTGTCAGGATAGAACTATGCTTCATAGGGTTTTCAACAGCTGATTTTTCTAAAGCAGACCACCAGGTCTTTCTTCCAAGGCACCTCTGGATGAACTCAAACAGCCAACATTTTGGTTAGCAGCCAAGCACATTAACCATCTGCACCATTCAGGGACTCCCTTTAAAACTTGTAGGGGCCTTTTCCCGGGAGACCGGAACGCCAATGGGTTAAGATCTCACAAAGGCAAACAGACACATGTATGCCATTGTCCACTGCAGCACCATTTACAATAGCTAAATGGGGGGCACAACCAAAATGTCCATCAACAAAGGAATGGATAAACAAAATATAATCTATACATGCAATGGAATATTACTCAGCCATAAAGAGAAACGAAGTCCTGAGACATGCCACAGCATGGCTGAGACTTGAGAACATGATGCTGAGCAAAATTAGTCACATATTCTGTATGATCTCACTTATATGAAATAAGCAAATACATACCCTTTGCCGTCGAGTCGATTCTGACTCACAGCAACCCATAGGGTTTCCAAGGAGTGGCCGGTGGATTTGAACTGCCAACCTTTTGGTTAGCAGCCATAGCTTTTAACCATTGCACCACCAGGGCTTCAAGCAAATATGCACCTGAAACCAAACATGTTGCCATTAAGTAGGTTCTGACTTACAGTGACCCTATAGAATGGAGTAGAACTGCCCCACAGGGTTTCCAAGGAGTGCCTGGTGGATTCAAACTGCCAGCCTTTTGGTTAGCAGCCATAGCTCTTAGCCACTACACCATCAGGGTTTCCAAGCAAATATACAGAAACCAAAAATTATTAGTGGTTATCAGGGATGGGAAGGAGAAAGAGGAAGTTTTTGCTTAAGGGACACTGAATTTATGTTAATGGTGGTGGAATAACTTGCAAAAAGATAGCAAGAATGGTTGCACGACTTGAAGAATGTAATCAATGCCACTGAATTATACATGTAGAAACTGTTGCATTTGTATATGTTTTTTGTGTATATTTTCACCACAATTTAAAAAAAAAAAGCTTCAAAAGAAATGTGAGACTTAATAAGAAAAAAAAAAGATCTCACAAAGCTTCATGTGGAGTCAGTTAAGCAGGGCCACTAGAAAGTGGCTCAGATAGCGTTCAGGATGTTTGCTCCCTAAATATTATTAAAATATCTCCCTAAAGACAGGCATAACTCCATGGCAAGCATGATCAATGGACCTTTATGAAACTGGTGAAAGGTAGGACAAGGCGGAAAGATTCTTTTCTTTTCTGCTTTACTGCAAACGGGACTGAACAAATGCATGTGAGCTTCTGATGGAAAGTTACAATTGGCTTGAAACCAAATCTTGGGAAGTCTGAACCCAAAAGGAGGCATTGTCAAGTTTCTGAATGAGTGACAACAAGCTTTTATTGACATTGCAACATTATATTTTGGCATCTCCCCCAGTGCTATTATTTATGAGCTAGAATTTATATATAAATTTGCACCTTTCATCCCAAAGGGATTTTCATCAATCCTGAGAGCATCCCCCTGAGGCTGGGGAGGAGAAGCGCTCTCACCAGTTCTAGTTCACGGATTGCAGGCTCCAGACTGGGTGGGGCAGCAGTGGGAGGGGCAAAGGGGAGACAGTACCCCTGCTGTCACCAAAGGGAAGCCAAGCCTCTGCGGATTACCACTAAGCCACAGGGGGAGAGGTTAAAGGTCAGGAGGTGAGTGTTGGCCTTCTCCACAGGCCCCTGATACAGAACTGATCCTCCTAGTAGTCCCAAAACCCAAAATCCACTGCCGTCGAGTGGATTCCGACTCATAGCAACCCTATAGCGACCCTATAGGACAGAGTAGAACTGCCCCATAGAGTTTCTAAGGAGTGCCTGGTGGATTCGAACTGCTGACCTTTTGGTTAGCAGCCGAACTCTTAACCACTACGCCACCAGGGTTGCGCCAGGAAAACGAAGACAGCCATAAAAATAAGGCTTCCTAGCTATTATGGATTGAATTGTGTCCCCCCAAAATATGCGTTGTGTATCCTAGCCTCTATGCCTGTAGTTATAATCCCATTTGGGAGTGGGTTGTCTTCATTATGTTAATGAGGCAGAATTAGTGTAGGGGGTGTCTTGAGTCAATCTCTTTTGAGAGATGAAAGAGATTAAACAAGTGAGCAGAGCAGAGATGGGGTACATAGATGCCAAGACACATGAAGATTGTCCAGGATCAGAAGCTCAGAAGAGACAAGCCCCTCTCTCCTTCCCCTAGAGCCAGCACTGTGAATTTGGACTTCTAGCCTCTTAAACTATGAAAAAATAAATTTGTTTGTGAAAGCCTAAATGTAATAATGCCCATAAAATGCTTAACACAGATCCTAGCATAAAGTTATCACTCAAAAAATTAACAAATAAATAACCTTCATTTTAATAACTTAGTATCTGAGCAAGGAAGAGAACCTGTTTATATCTCATTTGGAATCCAAACGTGACGTTAGAAGTTGTTCTATCCTAACTATTTCCTAAAACAATCACCAAGGAAACTGTTGTGGTGGCAGGGGAAGGAGAGTCGTTGTGCTATCAAATTTTGTACAATTTAAGAAAATGTACTCAGAGCTCAGTTTCTGTTTATTTCCATGGCTTCTTCCATAAGTGAAACCAGAAACCAGTTGCCACGGAGTCGACTCAGACTCAAGGTAACCCCATGTGTGTCACAGTAGAACTGTGGGTTTCAATGGCTGATTTTTTTGGCAGTAGATTGCCAGGCCTTTCTTCTGAGGCACCTCTGGGTGGACTTGGGCCTCCCACCTTTTGCAGCTGAGTATGTTAACACTGTGCACCACCCAATGATCCCTCTTCCACAGGTAGACTTCTTAAATATTTGGGATTAAAATAAATACTGAAAACTTTGCTCTAATTAGTCAAAGCCTCAAGCAATGTTGATTGGTTGATTTTAAAAGGTAGTGAACATTTTTTGGATATCTGCACTATCAGTGACTTCTCTGCAGACTTGCCCCAGCTTTGTCAGTCCAGCCCCCACCC
>NW_004444135.1:1183382-1190691 GCF_000243295.1 Trichechus manatus latirostris | reverse complement strand
AGATCCCCACCCCTCTTCACCTATGTTCTTTTCTTACATCTACTGAATAAAACATAACCTTCTGGGAGACTAAGAGCAACTTGTTTCACACTAACACCTGGATAAAGAAGTGAGGATGGGTTCTACCCCGCCTCTTCCTCTCACAGAGAACACGGGTTGGTTTAAGCATCAATAATACCATCCCTTCCGTCTACAACTCCATTGCACCCACACAGTCCTCACAACGTGTTTCCTATCAGGAAGTGAAAGCCCAGAGACCCCTAAGGGACCGCCACGGTCACATAGCTAGGAAGTCCAGGGTCAGCTTTGAGCCAGGTCTTCTGGCTCCAGGCCCAGTGTTACAGCCAGGAAACCACAGCAGCCACGGTGGTGTTTTTATGAGCAGCCACTAGGGTAGAGGAGTCCCTGGGTGGCTGCTAATCAAAAGGATGGAGGTTCAAATCCACCCAGAGGAGCCTTGGAAGACAGGCCTGGCGATCTACTTCAAAAAGATGACAGCCTTTAAAATCCTATGGATCAGTTCTTCTCGCACACATGGGGTCACCATGAATTGGGATCACCTAGACTGCAGCTAACAATAGCAACAACAATCAGGGTGGACGGGAGGCCTTTTCATGCCCACCACACCCCACCTCCCCCGACTTGTGCTACTGGGCCTCCTCCTGGGGAGTCCCTTCCCTCTGCTATGGGAGCTGTGTTCGGTGGCTGTGGCTGGTGTCAGACGTGTACCAATCTGTGCAAAAGAAGACACGAGCCAGGAAGGTCTTAGAGGGACAGTGCCCTGCTCGCAATTTAATATTGATAAGAATCTTTCAGAGTATGATGTACAACTTATTCAAACCTTCTTACCTCCAGTACAGCATTTGATTCTTATGACAGATACCACATGCCTGGGGCAGGTATTCATTTAGTTTCTACACCCCTACTCCAAACACACATACACATACTTTTAATCTTTTTTTTTTTTTTAATGTCAAGAGAAATAGTACAGAGTTTATATAGTACAGTGGTTAAAAGCACTTGTGTCAGATCAAATAGCGTTCAAATCCCAGTTCTACCAGTTGGATCTAATTACTGTGTGGCCGGAGGCAAGTTACTCAAGTCATTCCTAAACCCCAGTTTCCTTGCCTATAAAATAAAAGTAATAAACAAAAAGAAGTCATACTGTAAAGCACTTAGCTCTCAACAAATAGTACGTGTTGTTTTTATTATTTTAATCATTAAAATTATCATCATTAGAACGATGAATCCTGAGGTCACACAGTGAGTCTGGGCCCGAGTCTTCTGACTCAAGTCCAGCGCTCACCCCAACTCTGTAAGGCAAACACTGGAAAGCAAGACACAGGGGAGCTGAGCAGAGGCCACGCCCCTGAGAGCCCGAGGGCACAGCTGCCTCCAGGCACTGGAGTGGATGCTTCGGAGCCTCGTGTCTTGCTGCAGGCCTAGGAGACAAGAGATCCATTTCAAGGAATGAGGAAGCCACCCACAGGTACCACAGCTCTGCCCCAGTCCCCCCGACATACACACCCCTCGCAGGCGAGACTGGTGGAAGGTTCTCGCCCCCTTTGCCCAACAAAGCCTGCATCTTTCAGGAAAAGGTTCTGAAGACACACACTCAAGACTAAGAAATGATAGTAGGCCACGCCTGCAGTAACACCATCTCCATCATCAAGGCTGCCTGAAGCAAAAAGACGGGAATCTTGAACAGTGGAATTTGCAGATAGCCCCAGGCAGACTGGTGAAGCTTTGGTGGGGATGAGACACTCTGAGAGGATGCAGAAATCATACACTGGGGGGAGCCACTGCTCTGCTCACTCCTAAGTGAAGCTGCTTTAGATTTGGTGGGGGGAGGGTGGGGGCAAGGGAAAGCATGGTATCTGGTTGAGAATGAATTACAATCCTGGTTCACAGCTCACTCTCTTCAATGGCTCACGCACCTGTTTTTATCCAGTTAGTTATTTTCAATAATGTGATAAAGCACCCTCAAACCCACCACCCAAGATAAAAGCAAGGAACTGGACAATAATCCCCATCTAACTATATGGCCCCATCCTGGATTTCTTCTTCCTTGCCGAATGCCTTGTTCATCACGCTCTTGCTCTCCTTTCTAAAGAAACCAAAAAAAAAAACAAACTCATTGATGCGGAGTCAATTCCAACTCACAGCAACCCTATAGGACAGAGTAGAACTGCCCCATAGTGTTTCCAAGGATTGGCTGGTGGATTTGAACTGCCAACCTTTTGGTTAGCAGCGGAACACTTAACCACTGCGCCCCCACCAGGGTTCCTCTTTTCCAAATAGTTGTATTGAATTCACATGTATTTTTTTAAGTATATACTTGTATCTTAGTTGTTTTTAATTATTAAAAAGGGTATTATGCTGTTTGTAATCTTTGAGACTTATTCTTTTACATAATATATGCTGAGATTCACTCACATTATCATATATTGTTTAGTTTCTTAATTTTGACTATTGTGTAATATTTATTCATTCACTGTCCTGATGTTTACAGTTTTTTTTGCTATTGTGAACAGTACTCTTACACGCCTTTTATTACTGTTGTTGTTATTAGTGTTGTGCAAGAATCAGTCTTTGGTATGTGCCATGGAGTGAAACTGCTGGGTCATATTGTTGTTGTTGTCAGGTGCCGTTGAGTCCGTTCCAACTCATAGCGACCTCATGCATAACAGAACAAAACACTGCCTGTCCTGTGCCGTCCTCACTCACGATCATTGTTATGCGTGAGCCCATTGTTGCAGCCACTGTGTCAATCCATCTTGTTGAAGGTCTTCCTCTTTTTCATTGACCCTCTACTTTACCAAGCATGCTCTTCTTCAGGGACTGGTCCCTCCTGATAACATGTCCAAAGTACGTGAAACGTACGTAGTCTCCCCATCCTCGCTTCTAAGGAACATTCTGGCTGTGCTTCTTCCAAGACAGATTTGTTCATTCTTCTGGCAGTCCATTGGTCATCAGGTTTGTAAACGTTCCACTTTAAGGAAATAATGCCAATCAGCTTTTCAAAGTGGATACGCCAATTTACACTCCCATCAGCAATGTGTATGAGATCTTTTGGACCCATATTCTCTCCAACATTTGTTAAAAACCCATTGCCATTGGGTCGATTCCGAGTCATAGCGACCCTGTGGGACACAGTAGAACTGCCCCACAGGATTTCTAAGGAGTGCCTGGTGGATTCGAACTGCCTACCTTTTGGTTAGAAGCTGTAGCTCTTAACCACTGCGCCACCAGGGTTATCAACATTTGGTATCGTCGGCTTTTATAGTTGTTGCCAGTCTAATATATATAAAATGCTGTGTCATAGTGGACTTGACTTGCATTCTGCTGATCACTGATAATATCGAATATACCTTTATAAGTATATTGTTTCGTTGTTAGTTGCCATCAAGTGGATTCCGACTCTTGGCGACTTCACATATACAGGATAGAACTGCTCCATAGAGTTTTCAAGGCTGTGAACTTTCTGAAGTAGATCTCCAGGCCTGTCTTCCAAGGGTCCCCTGGACAAGTTTGAACTGCCAACCTTCTGGTTAGTAGTCAAGCACACCACCCAGGAACTCCACCCATGTATGTTGACCACATGCACTTTCTTTTCTGTGAAATGGCTTGCTCTGGTCTTTTGCACGCTCTTCTCTTGGGTTGTTGTGGTCTAAGGACGTTTTGCTAGTACGGGAAATGGAAGCAGCCGCGGGAATATTTGTAAACGTAATTCTTTGTTGCAGGAGACAAGGCCTGAGGGACAGACAGGAGCATAAGGGGTTGGTTCTGAGAGAAAAGTTCAGGAAGTGTCTGAGTGTGAAATCCCGAGCAGCCAGGGATAGCAGGCGGGGATGGGGTGGAGAAGCCTGACCGGTTAGAGCAACTATGTCAAGCTCTCCCCATTCCACACTTGCTACCTACAGCAGCAGCAGCAAATCCCCAGTGCCCGCTGCCAGGTGCTTCCCTGCACTTCCCACAGCACCCTGCCAGGAGTCCTCCATGCCTGGATAAATGTTGATTTTACTTCCGGTGAGAGCAGAACAGCAAGTTCAGATTTCTACCCAGGCCATTTGGCAACTGAAGCAATAACTGTAGCTCTGCCCTCTAGCCATTACGAAATGTCGAATTTCCAGAGGTTTCTAAGTAGGGAAGGAAGAACAATAAACACAGGCACCAATTTTCCAGTTCACACATATAAAACTGCAGGCTCAATTCTTTTAAGAAAATATATTGAAATTCAAGAGGAGATAAAGACAGGAAGCAGGGAGCCTGCTGCTCCAGGAATGGCCACTTTGGGCTCTGCTCTAGGCCTGACCGTTTTCAGCATCACACATCACCTCCTCACCACATTCTGCAGCTGCACACTGTCCCTGCTTCCAGGAGTCAGTGCAGAGCCTTCCCCCAGAGCAGGCCCTGGCCTGGATCCAAAGGAACCACCAGTTGCCCTTCCCAACATCTCCTCTCACTCTTGTGTACCAGCCAAATCCAAAACTGACAGTCACCAGCTTTTATATTTCTTTCAGTATCGATTAAATTTCTTCCTTATGACCTTAGAGGTCCCTAGGTTGCACAAGCAGTTTTTGCTCGACTGTGAACCCTGAGGTTGGTGGTTCAGACTCACCCAGCAGCACCACAGAAGAAAGCCCTGGTGATCCGCTGCCATAAAGATTACAGTCAAGAAAATCCTGTGGTGCAGTTCTACTCTGTAACACCATGAGTCAGAATTGACTTAATGGCAACATGTTTTTTTTTTTTTTTTTGGTTATCACCCCAACCCCATAGACTCACATTCCCACTCCACCCTGTTTTGGCAGCACCTGACAACATCAGCTTTTGCCAGACGGGATCTGGCCTCAGGAGAGGCAAGGCCATGGGGACCTGCCCTTGACTTACCTCTTTCCCTCACTGGGTCAAGACAGGCCCCGCCAGCACTACGGCCTGAGCCACCGAGGGACAAAGAGAAGTTGAGCCTCGAATTGATGATGAAGTCTCCGGTATTCCTAACTTCAAATGGAATTCATAAAAGGAAATGCTTTGAGAAGCAGTTTTAAACATTTAAAATTATGTTTTCCTACAGTGTCAGAAACTGGCTTGTGTTTATCTGAAAAGCTGTTAAAAACTGACCAACAGGCTGGGTCACCCCAATGTAATAAGGTCAGTTTTAAGATAGGAGCCAGGGACTATGCATTTCCTGGGTTCTACACAGTTCTCATAGGTTCCCAAAGCACCCAAGGTGCATCCAATCAGCACGGACTGCTGGTGGTGAGGCTGCATGGGCCACACAGACAACTCGAATCGCGTAGTGTCTGCCAAGGCCAGACCTCACAAAGAGCTCAGGGCCCACGGGGCCCAGGTTATCAATGCTTGCCATGGCCCAGGCTTATCAACAGGTTATTTCACCCTCATTTTGATTAGCCAAGTGCTTTATAATCATTTACTAGTAGATCTTTTCCATCGTCAACAGTCATCACCCGATATGTGGAAATGTAATATTTGGATAGGGGGTGAGCCAATTTTACATAGGTATGTAGGGTTTATATCAAATATGGGTGCAACCATAGAGACCAAACTTACTTTGCTCTTGGAAAGTAATGTTTCAACTTAGCTAAGCATAAAGATAGGCTGTTAAACCACAGTACTGAGGCTGCCAGGCAGCCCACTGCATCTGACAATGATGATAAGACTCCACCACCAAAAGGCGGACACTAAGAGCAAAGAGCTTGCACTGCCTCCTCCACGCATCCTACCCCAAATCTCCTGAGAGCTATAAGCTGGTAGCAATAAGGAGGGACAGTGGGGATCCACAGTAACTGGTCCCCAAGAAGGTGAGGCCAGCTGGTATAACCACTGGAGCAGCCTGCCACAATGACCTCGTAATATCCCATCCTGCGAAAATGCCGACATACGGACATTCAAATCCCACTCCAAACTTCATCTTACCATTTTCACAGCCTTTTCATCATCCTTGGAACGTGAAATTGTACAGATTTTTACATTCTGTTTTCTAAAATAAACATGTATTATATTTAAAATGAAACAAATGGAATACATTTGAATTCAAACAGGTTTTTAACATATACAAACCACTTGCATTGGTGGTCATTATATTAATTTTTATACTATATTACGTTATGCAGTTGTATAAAATAGTTCACTGTCATTTTTCCTTTTTCTGCCCACAATATTTCCATTACACATTTCCATGTCATACACTGAACTAGTGAATTTTCTTATGAATCCTATCTACACATCTCGAGACTAACGAATAGAGCACTGGGAGGTAGCAGGTAGGTGCCAGAAAGATCATTTATACAAAACTTATGGCACATTATTTCACTATCTGAAACGGAAACTGAAGACGATAAAAGATAGTTACTTGGTAACTGAGAATCTGTACTCTGTTGATTATGAGTCGCCAAATCTTAATGACTTCATTCAACATATTCATTTATTCATTATGCATGAATGACTTTTATGCACCAGGTCCTGACATTGCCAAGAGGAATAAGAACCTTACCCCAGGGAACTTCACTGCCACAGTGATTCTCTAGACAAGTGGCTGGCCAACTACAGCCCACAGGGCAAACTCAGCCTACCACCTGTTTTTATAAAGTTTTATTGAAACACAGCCATGCTCATTAGTTTTCATGTCACTGCTTTCATGTAACAATGGCAGAACTGAGTAACTGCAACGAAGACTGTATGGCCCACAGCCTAAAATATTATCTGGCCCTTTACAGAAAAGGTTTGGCCGATTCCTGCTATACACAAAGGAACTTCAGCTTTTATTTTTCTTTCATTATCGATTAAATTTCTTCCTTATGACCTTAGAGGTCCCTAGGTTGGACTCCTTTAATTTTATAAAGTCCTAAGAGGACTTGGCTCCACTCTTTTCAAGAAGCCCAAATATTCTGATATCTCAAAGATTCTCTTGCTACCCAAAGTGTGGTCCACAGACCTGCCCCATCGTGATCACCTGGGAGCTTGTTAGAACTGCAGAATCTCAGATCCCACCCCAGACCTACTGAATTAGATTTTGCAATTTAGAGTTTAGCAAAATCCCACAGGTGATTCATATATGCATTAGAATTTCAGAAGCACTGTTTTAGGTGGAAAACTTAGAGAATTTGTTAGGGAGTGAATGCAATAATTGAGAAAGATAATATTAGCAACATCTTTTATATATATATATTTTTTTTATTTTACTTTAGATGAAGGTTTACAGAACAGATAGTTTCTCATTAAACAGTCAGTAACACATATTGTTTTATGACATTGGTTAACAACCCCACAACATGTCAACACTCTC
>NW_004444135.1:1170826-1182253 GCF_000243295.1 Trichechus manatus latirostris | reverse complement strand
CTGTTTAGTATTCCCCCCCTACCCCTCCCATCCCTCATAACCAACAAAGATTGTTACTTCTTGTGTGTAAACTTTTTCATGAGTTTTTACAGTAGAGGTCTCATACAATATTTGTCCTCTTGTGATTGACTTATTTCACTCAGCATAATGTCCTCCAGTTTCATCCATGTCATGAGATAGCAACATCTTTGAAGTCAGCTATTGAGATCAATAAGCATTTTACTTAATATGTTTGCTAGAGGTTTGTATGTTGCTTATATTTTCATTCTTTTCAACTTATCCCTTCCTTTTTTAAAAATTTGAAACATTTTGCCATGTTTTGTCTGTAGGTGCTACTCCTTTCTTTGTCTGTGTGATGAAATATATATAACAAACTACTGGTCACTTCAACCATTTTCACGTGCACAATTCAATGATATTAATCACGTTTGCCATGTTGGGCAACCATCACCACAATCTGTTTCCAAATTTTTTCATCACCCTTAACAGGGACTCAGCACCCCTTAAGCAATACCTTCCTTTTTCTCCCTCCCACCGGCCCCTGATAACCACTAATAAACTTTTGTCTTTATGCATTTATCTATTCTGGATATTTCATAAAAGTGGGATCTCCAATATTTCTCCTTTTGTGTCTGATTTGTCTTGCTACTCCTATTCTTCTTAATTCTCCAAACATTACCTTCAACTGCAGACTCCTGACGATGACAAAGACGGCACGCTAGCCTTCCTTTGACACTGCTTGTGGCATTTTCCCAGAAATGGTGGAGGGTGTGGGAGCCGAGGGCCCAGGCTCCAGCTCTCCTTCAATCCATGACATCCTTCTTTCATTTAACCTTTCAGACGTAAACCAAAAACATGTATGGAGCACTACTCTATGTCCCTGAGTGGTGCAAACAGTTAATATTGTCAACTGCTAACTGAAAGCTTAGAGATTCGAGTTCACCCAGAGGCACCTCGGAAGAAAGCCCTGGAGATCTACTTCTGAAAATTTAGCCATTAAAAACCCTAGGTCCCTTCGGGAGCAAGCGAGAATGAAGAGAACAAGATACAAGGAAAAGATTAGTCCAAAGGACTAATGGACCACAGCCACCAAGGCCTCCACCGGACTGAGTCCAGTACAGCTAGATGGTGCCCGGCTCCCACCACTGACTGCTCTGACCAGGATCACAACAGAGGGCTCTGGACAGAGCTGGAGAAGGATGTAGAGCATAATTCTAACTCACAAAAAAATAAAAAGACCAGATTTACTGGCCTAAAGGAGACTGGAGAAACCTCGAGAATATGGCCCCCAGACACCCTTTTAGTTCAGTGGTGAAGTTACCTCCGAGGTTCACTGTTCAGCCTGGGAGTGGACAGCCCCGTAAAACCAAATGAGACTAACGAGGTACAGGAGACCAGTGACAAGGGCCAGAAGGCAGAAGGGGACAAGGAAGCTGGTGATAGGGAACACAAGATTGAGTAAGGGTATTGTTGATGTGTTGTGAGATTGTTAACCATTGTCATAGGGCAACATTTGTAGTAACTGTTAAATGAGAAACTATTTTGTTCTGTAAGCCTTCATCTTAAGTGAGAATAACAGCACAATTGGAAGAGTGTAGTCAATGTCACTGAACTGTGTGTGTAGAAATTTTTGAAATGGTGTATCTTTGGCTATGTGTATTTTCACAAAAAAAAAAGGTTGAGAAGTTAGAAGGTTGATATGTTGTGGGGTTGTTAACCAATGTCATAAAACAACATGTGTACTACTGTTTCATGACAAACTATTTGTTCTGTAAGCCTTCACCTGAAGTACAATAAAATATAAAAAAAAAAAAAAAACCTAGGAAGCACAGTTGTACTCTGACACATATGGGGTCGCCGTGAATCAGAATCAACCCCATGGCAACTGGTTTTTGTTTTTGTTTTGTTTTTACCCTGTGTCATGCATTACTCCAGATGTGGCTCATCCAAATGGAGATGTGCTGCAAGTGTAAAATACACACCGGATTGCAAAGATTTAGATAAAAGAAGAACATAAAATATCTCAATCGTTTGTATATTGATTACACGTTGAAAGGATAATATTTTAGGTATATAGGGTAAAATAAAATAGATTATTGTAATTAATTTCACCTGTTTATTTTTACTTTTTTTAATGTGCCCACTGTTGTTGTGTGCCATTGAGTCAATTCCAACTCATAGCGACCCTATACAACAGAGTAGAATTGCCCTATAGGGTTTCCTAGGCTGAAATCTTTACAGGAGTAGGTCATCAGGTCTTTTCTTCTGTGGAGAGGTTGGTGGGTTTGAACCGCCAACCTTTCGGTTAGCAGCCAAGCACTTAACCATTGCACCACTGGGGCTCCTTATTGTGGCTACTGGGTAATTTTTTTTTCTTTTTTTTATTGCACTTTAGATGAAGGTTTACAGAGAAAATTAGTTTCTCATTAAACAATTAATACACATACTGTTTTGTGACATTGGTTGCCAACCCCATGACATGTCAACACTCTCCCCTTCTTGACCTTGGATTCCTCGTTACCAGCTTTCCTGTCCCCTCCTGCTTTCTTGTCCTTGCCCCTGGGCTGTGTGCCCGTTTAGTCTCGTTTTAGTTTACAGGCCTGTCTAATCTTTGGCTGAAGGGTGACCCTCAAGAGTGACTTCAATACTGAGTTCAAAGGGTGTCCTGGGGCCATACTATCAGGGTTTCTCTAGTCCCTGTCAGACCAGTAAGTCTGGTCTTTTTCCCTGGGTTAGAATTTTGTTCTACATTTTTCTCCAGCTCTGCCCAGGACCCTCTATTGTGATCCCTGTCAGAGCAGTCGGTGGTGGTAGCCAAGCACTATCTAGTTGTGCTGGACTCAGTCTGGTGGAAGCTGTGGTAGTTGTGGCCCATTAGTCCTTTGGACTAATCTTTCCCTCATGTTTGGTTTTCTTTATTCTCTCTTGCTCCAGATGGGGTGGGACCAGTGGAGTATCTTAGAAGGCCACTCACAGGATTTTAAGACCCCAGATGCTACTCACCAAAGACTGCTGGATAATTTTAAACTATACACGTGACTTGCATTATATTTCTATGGGGCAGCACTGCTCTAGGGCCTCACTACTCAAAGTGTGGTCCGTGGACCAGCAGCAGCTCCCAGCACCACCTGGGAGCTTGTTAGAAATGCAGTATCTTAGGCCAAACCCAGACTTTCTGAAGTAAAATCTGCAAAGGTCCCCAGGTGAGGATGGAGAACATTTGTCAGAGATGTCTACGAAGCGTGGGAGAAGGGGTAGAGGAGAAGGATGTGGTAGGGTGGAGAAGCGTAAGTGTTTCCCTGATGGTCCCTGACTCCTCGGGGAGATCAAGCGCCAGCAGCTGAAGTTGGGGCAGTGCCCTGGAATTCTAATTGCCAGCCCAGCGAGTTTTCTCTTTCTGATCCTAATGATTAGAATCATTGATTTTCATAGCTAGAGGTGATCCTTCAGAAAATCTCTATTTCACACCCTGGAAGGGACAATGTGGTTTGTCCAAGGCCACTTAGTGAGGATGAGAATCTGGCCTCCTCACTCCCAATCCAAAGCACTTCGCTACTGTTTAATTTAGCGTGAAAATTCTAACAGATAGCTACAATTCTAAGAGCCCCTGGGTCATTTTTTGTTTGTTTTGTTTAATGCAGAGATGCAAGTCTTGAGCTGGCCCTGGTCCTGGGAAAGGGAGGGAAAGCGGACTGAGTCCAATGAATCCGAGGGGTGAGAGCACATGATAATATCGACCACATGTTGTTTGCATGCCTGATACGGATCCCACACTTTTCACTGCAAGTTTTGTGTAAGGGTTACCATATGCCGTAGGAATGTTTCACCACCTCGGGCTGACCATATAAACTGGGAGCTTTAAATTACTGCACAGTCAGACCGAGTTAATCCGCGCCTTGATTATCTGTATGTCTGCCTATCTAAAAATGTCCCTGGCGTGGAGTTGCAACTCGTGACTGACTTGCTAATTTGATATATAGATCTATGCCTCCCTTCATATCCTCCTCTCGGTACATACACGCACACCTTTAGATGTACGTTAAAGTGGAGTTTGCAAATAGATCAGATGTATTATCACGTCTGTCTTTCATTAATTCCTATGGATATATTGCTGCCTGGTGGTTGGGGAATTATTACACAGTCAAAAGTCACAGAGTGGAAGCTTTTAGAAGGAAAAAGGGGTGGAGAAGACGTTGGAGAGGGGAAAGTGACAAGTATTTGAGAATTAAATAGCGTAGTGCTACGGTTGAAAGCTATTCCTGCCTGGACGCTGGACTGAATGTTGGTTTTAAGAGTAGGCTGATTGAGATTCAAACCCCAGATTTGCCTCTTACTGGTTGAGGAAGCCTAGGCAAGTCATTTTATCTCTATGAGTCTCAGTTTACACGCTTGAAAGAATGGGAATAATAAGACTTTTCTTGTAGAATTTTTGCAAGGATTAAATGAGACAATGTAGAAAATGGAGTGCTTGGATGGTGCAAATGGTTAAAGCACTTGGCTGCTAACCAAAATGTTGGAGGTTCGAGTCCACTCAGATGTGCCTCAGAAGAAAGGCCTGTTGATCTACTTCCAAAAAAATCAGCCACTGAAAACCCAGTGGAGCACAGTTCCACTCTGACACGCATGGGGTCGTCGCCATGAGTTGCAATCAACTTGACAGCAACTGCTAACATAAAAAACATGTAGTATCTCAATCAATTTGATTTTCTTTCTTTCCTTCTGTCCTTCCTTCTCCTGTTGTAACTGAGATGTTTTCCATACACTATCTAGCAAAATGCAGTTATTTTTGCCTGCTCAGTAAGAGGAGAGGAGTCCTGGTGGTGTACTGGTTAAGAGCTCAGCTACTAACCAAAAGGTCAGCAGTTCGAATCCACCAGCTGCTCCTTGGAAACCCTATGGGGCAGTTCTACTCTGTCCTACAGGGTTGCTATGAGTCAGAATCAACTCGATGGCAGTAGGTTTGTTTTTTTGTTTTTGGGTTTTCTTTTTTTTAAGTGAGAGATTACAGACAGACAGATGCAATGGGTCATCTTCACTACTTGCTTTACTTTGATTGGTTTATTGAGCTACATCAGTATCTTCAAAAGTTATCAGAGAACATAAGTACAAGTAGTGAACAGTACAGATCCATTAATAAAATATACAAGTAGCAGAAGGCACGATAATAATAATATAATCATTCTGTATACCAACAATTTGAGATAGTGCTCTTTGTGGCTGGATGTTTCATATACCTTGAATGGACATCTTCAGATCTGGCTACTTCCGTTGACATAAATTTAGAAGGTAACAGTTCCAGATATGTTTAGAATCAGCAGGAAGATTTTTTTTTTTATACCAACAATAAACCTTTAGAATGTCCTTGGCAAATAGTAGCTGTCCAGATAAAACATGTTAAAATATTGCCCAATTATTTCGGGTATCAAGGACACTTAAATGAGAAATGAAATCCTTCCTGCACGGAGGAGTCATGTTGTCCTTCTCAGTTGTGTGGCTCCCCAAGTTGGGGAGAAGTCCAACTGGACCAACAGCTCTGGCCAAAAAACCAGAGGAGGAATGCTGGCCTGTCTACCAAATCCCTGCACTACAGGACTCGGGAATCCCGAGGGTCTTCCTCCAAGGAGCTGGAGACAATAAAGAACTCAAATGAAGTATACACATGCCTCTTTTTACCTACTTCTGCCAACTCATTCCCTGAGTCACCAGAAAGTAAAAATAACGATACCTGCTATTTACTGGGTCCTTAACTCGTTTAGCTTTCAAAACACTCTTATGAGGTAGGAAACATTGCCCCCACTATATTGATTAGAAAATTGAGATACAGAGAGGTTAATTAGCTTGCCCAAGTTCACCCAGCAGCAAGCAGTGAGCTGGGAATTGAACTCAAGCCAGGCAAGATGCTGCTGCTTCCCAGACCAGAGGCATGTCCTCAGCTCCTTGGAGTTTCAGGTTATACCTGTTTCACAAACCTACTGTATTTCCCTGGCATCCCCCTTTTCTTCAGATAAGAAAAAATCCAGGCTGGTTGTCAAGAGTATCAACACCTTCCTCTAAACCACAGACAACTACTCTCTTTTAGCTAAGAAATGTTGGTGATCTCATTCCATTTTGTAAACATTCTTGCAGTTTTTTAATACCTACATTTCATCCTCTTTCACTTCTCTGATCTCACAAAGCGGCTTCCTTTACCTCCACCTGCTATATATTTATTTGTTTGAACGCCATGGAGAATCTGCTCTGAGTCAGGCACTGTGTTCCTCCTGGAAAGACAAATATTAATAAGTGTCCAGCCTTAAGATGCTCCCAGTCTATTGGGGAAGACTTTCATACAAACTGACAATTACAGTGGAGTTTAATGACCACTATAATACAGTTAGATGTCTCTGGGTGGCACAAATGGTTAAGCACTCATCTACTAACTGAAAGATTAGCAGTTCAAGAATACCCAGAGGCACCTAGGAAGAAAGGCCTGACGATCTGCTTCTGAAAGGTCACAGCCTTGAAAACTGTATGGAGTGCAGGTCTACTCTACAACACATGGGGTCTTCAAGAGTTGGCATCTACTCGACAGCAACTGGTTTGGTTTTGGTATAATACAATTATGGCCAAAGCTGCAGAGACACAGATGATCATGTAATGAAATCAGTTTGGAAACACTGGCAAGTGGTTAATGCTTCAGTTGCTTCTTAAAGTTTGGAAAGGAGATGGCCAGGCATCAGAGTATGGGCAGAGTATTTCAGCAGGAGTGTCTACTAGAAGGCGTGGTAAGGCCTGGAGTATTTCAAGAATTATCTGTGTGGCTTTGGGATGTGGGGAGGACAAATACACAGATAAGAGAGGGATTTGGAGAGGAAGTCCAAGCCAGATAGTGGAGGCCTGGTGTCCAAGGGTTTAGACACCATACTATGGGCAAGGAGGTGCCAGTGAGGTTTGCGAGTAGGGGAGTGACATGATGAGATTCTTCTCTTAAGAAGACTCCCCCAGCAGCAGTGAGAACTATTGGTAAGAAGAGAGAGACCAGTGAGACGAAAATCAGTGAGATGGCTATGCAATAATCCAGATGCAAGATGGGGCTTAATTAAGAGCAATAGAGATGGGGGACCACATTGGAAGATAGTTTCAAATTAACATTGACAGGACAGAAAGTAGCCTGAGTGTGGTGGATTCTGGAACTGAGTTCAGGCCAACTCTGAGATTGGGAGCCTGGTGGATGGTGACAAAATTAAATGATACGGGGCACCCTATGGGAAAAGCAGATTGGTGAATGGGGAAATAAATGTGATAATATAAAGTTCTTTAATTTGTTTGTTTGTTTAATACTGAAGCCTGGTGGTCCTACTCCAATAGATTCTGGTTTTGTTTTGTTTTTTTTAATCATTATCACCAACACCACGGATTCTGGTTTAATCTGTCTGGTGTGTAGCTTGACGTTGGGATTTTAATTTTTTAATCTGTAAGTGATTCTAATGAGAGGCCACATTGAGAACCTCTCTTACGAAGGTGCAAGAGAAAAAGACTGAAAACAGAATTCTCGGAAAAACCACAATTAAAAGACAGAAATAGCCCAAGTGTCCATTAATCAGATATTGATTAGATTGACTATGTGATTCAGAACTTGGCCCCCAGTTCCAGGTAAGATGGAGTAAACACACGCCACCCTGTCTGTCCCACTGAATACAGCTATCACCTGGACAGAATACATGAAGCAGCTATTTGAGGACTCTGAAAAGTAAATAGTAACAGACAAACTGGGAGAGAAGATCAGAATTCAAAATGCCATTGAACTGGTGATGAGTTTATCATATTTTAATTTCAATATCCCTCAGTCTAGGTAAAACATAGCCTGAAACCTGAAAGTGGGTATCCACATGAACAGAGAGAGTGCCAGGAGAATCTCTCTACTTTCTGGCTCAAGGAGCAGGAAAAGGGTCTCCTAATGCTCAAAAACAGTGGAGGATCCCCTGTTTTATTTTTTCTTGTCTTCATTCTCTTGCACCTCAGACCCCAAGCAATCCTGTGGCGTCATGATGGCAGCAGCAACAGTAGCAGTGGGGGCCTGAAGGAACCTAAAATGCTGAAGGAGAGGAACCTGGTGCTCCAAAAAGGTGGAACAAACCCTTTCTGCTTTTTTCTCTTTCTCTGTCCTCCCAGCACTTAGTCCTGGATGCATGAATAATCATGGACAGTGAGCAGCAGAATGAGGCAAATAAAGCCAGAGCTCTCTAATTAGAGGACTGAAAGGGGGAGCCTAGGAACCAGAAAGTTTTGGAGAGATTGTAGAGAGGGAGGAGTTCTGAAAAGTGAACTGATCAAGTTGTTTATGAATCCCTGGGCTTAGCCCCAAGCTGCACATTGGTGAATATGACCCTAACATGTATGTATACCAGAAGCTTTGAGATAGAACTATCAACTATGACATAGACCACCATCCACATCCAAGACTGGCCACTGGGTGGCACACACACGGGACAGAGCTGAATAGCACCACAAAGACTTTTACAGTGGAACTGACATTGAAAACACAACCCACAGAGGCTGGTCAGAACCTGCAGCCTGAATCCAACCTGCTAAAGTAAAAATATCAACATTTTCCATAATATTTAAACAAGACCCAGAGACTCATAACGTAATATTCAAAATGTCCAAGATACAATACAAAATTACTCGCCACATGAAGAACCAGGAAAGTCTCAACTTGCATATGAAAAGATAATCAACAGAAGCTAATACCAAGATAACACAGATTATAACAGCTATTATAAAAACACTTCAAAAAGTAAAGTCAAATTTTCTTTAAATAAATGGAAAGATAGAAAATTCCAGCAAAGATCTAGAAAATATAAAAAAGAGCCATGTAAGTTTTAGAACTGGAAAACACAATAACTGAAATTTAAAAAAAGAAAAACCTCACTGATAGGCTCAAGAGCAGAATAGAGCTGCCAGAGAAAAGAGTCAGTGAACTGGAAGACAGATCAATAGAAGTATGCCAATTTAAACAACTGAAATAATAAAGATTGAAAAAATAGTGAACAGGCCTTCTAGGACCGATAGAACAATACCAAAGGCCTAACATTTGTGTCATCATAATCCCAGAAATGGAGAGTGTGATGCAGTGAATTACTTAATGTGGCCCTTCTAACCATAGTCTCTGTGACTCCCTCACAGTGATTGGGTGGAACCATGCAAATAAGGTGTATGGAACCCTGATAAGGTATGGTTGTGTGTTGGCTTGGCTAGGCCATGATTCCCAGTATTGTATGGCTATCCTCCATTTTGTGATCTGAGGTAATTATCCTAATTATCCTCCATTTTATGTGTTGTAAACCCTAAACCTCTATATGTTAATGAGGCAGGATTAGTGTGGGGTGTATCCTGATTCACAGTCTTGCAAGAAGGTGTGACTCAAGTCTCATCCTTACTCAAGTCACGACCTTTCCTGAGGTATGGCCTGCATCCAACATCTGTATGTGGGTGCTCTGGCAGGGCTCTCTCTCTTTCTGCATCTGGATCCTGCGTCCGGCTCATCATTGTCTGACCTCCAGTTCTTGGGACTTGAACCAGAAGCCTGCCGTCTGCCTGCCAGTTCTGGGATTCGCCAGTTTTCGCAGCCCTGTGGGCTAGCAGCCTATCATCTGACCTCATTTTCCAGCTTCCACGGCCTAGTGAGCCAGTCGCCTGTTGTTTGGCCTGCAGATTTGGGTTTGTCAACCCTTGACGTCACGTGAATCAGGAGAAGCCTACACCTGACCCATGGATTTGGGTTTTGCCAGTCTCCACAACCACATGAGCCATTTCCTTAGTATAGTTCGTGAGTTCTGTGAGACATTGCAGCAAATTACAGAACCCAAAGATGGGAGGGAGAGTATTGAGGGGAGGAGGAGTAGTTGATGTTACAGATGATGGAGTGGTACAGCAATTTGGAAAAGTTGGACATTTGGAACATTTTTAACCTCTACCTCATAGGAACGTCTTTAACCTCTACCTTATAGGAACCAGATTTGTACTGATCCTTATAAAAGAAATATTCATGTAGAGAGGAAAAGTGCAGTGTAGAAAATTATTTGAAGAAATAATGACTGAAACCTTCCCAAAGTTCATGAAATACATAAAACCTACAGATTCAAGAAGCTCAGCAAATCCCAGACAGGATAAACTCCAAGAAATCCATGCCCAGAAACTACTTAAAACTAAAGACAAAGAAGAAATCTCAAAAAAAAAAAAAAAAAAAAAAAAAAACAAAAAAAAAAAAAAAAAAAAAAAAAAAAACACAGAGAAAAATGACGTTACTTATAGGGGAACAATTATTTGAAATACTGCAGATATCTCATAAGAAATCACAGAGGTCCGAAGGGAGCGGAACAGCATTTTTAAAATACTGAAAGAGGACCTGTCAAGCCAGAATTCTATATCCAGCAAAATATATTTCACAAATGCAGGTGAAATAAATATCTTCTCAGAACAAAGAAAAGAGAAATTGTTGCAAGCTGACCTCTCTAAAAGACATTCTACAAACAGAAGGGAAATGATACCAGAAGGAAACTTGGAACATGAGTAATGAAGGAAGCGCAACAGAAATGGTAAGTATATGGATAAATATAATAGACTCTTTTTTTAAAACTCAAATTCTTTAAAATATGTTGAGAGTCAAAATTATAACATTGTTTGATACAATTTATATAGGTATAGTACATAAGACAACTATGACATAAAGGGGGGAAGTAAAAGGACCTATGTGGTTGTAAGTTTTCTCCAGTTGGAGGGGTAAAATACTATAATAGGTAAGGATATATTTTGTAATCCGTAGGGCAATCATAAAAAACTTTTTACAATGGGATTAGTAAAAAACATGATAGATAAATTAAAACAGAATATTAAAGAATGTTCAAATAACCAAAAAGAATACTTGAGATGGAAAAGAGAGGAACACAAAACAGAGGAAACAAACAGAAAACAAATTATAAAATGGTAGGCTTAAACCCAAACATGTAAGTAACTATATTAAATATAAGTAGTCCAAATAAATAAATTAAGAGACCTACATTGGCAGAATGGATTTTTAACAAAAATCAAACTATGTGTTGCTGTTCTATAAGAAAATCACCTCAAACATAATAACATAGGAAAGAGGATAGGATTTATCTCAGAGAAATTAAAACTTACACTCACACAAAAATCCGTATGTGAATCTTCATAGCAGCATTATTTGTGATAGCCAAAAATTGGAAACAACCCAAATGTCCTTCAACTGATGAATTGTTAAGCAAACTGTGGTACATCCAAAGCTTGGAATACTATTGAGCAGATAAAAGTAATAAACTATTGATACACACAACCTGTGTTTTATTGGCTATGCAAAGGCATTCAACTGTGTGGATAATAACAAATTATGGATAACATGGCAAAAAATGGGAATTCCAGAACACTTAA
>NW_004444135.1:1158527-1164090 GCF_000243295.1 Trichechus manatus latirostris | reverse complement strand
GCAAAAATGGACAGTGTTTTGTTCTGTTGTACATAGGGTGGCCCATGAGTCAGTACCAACTCAAAGGCACCTAACAACAACAAAGTTTATATCTACTTATTTCTGGATAAAGAAACATGGAAGGATATACAATGAACTATTAAAAGTAATTACCCATATGCAGAAGAAAAATGGGGTAGAGGGCCACAGAGGTAAAAGCAAGATTTTTCAATGTATAACTTCTTAATTGTTTTTTTTTAGTTGAGCTGACATTCACAAAACATAAAAATTGACCATCTTAACTTGTACAATTCACAGTGTTGTGCAACCACCATCTTTATCAAATTTCAAAACATTTTCATCATCCCAAAAGAGAACTCCATACCTATTAGCCATCATTCCCCATTTACCCTCCCTGCCCTCATCCCTGGCCACCACCAATCTGCTTTCTGTCTCTATGGACTTACCTATTCTGGACATTTCACATAAATGGAATAATACAATATATGACCTTTTATAACTGTCTTTTTTCACTTAGTATAATGTTTTCAAGGTTCATACACATCATAGCATGTATCAGTACTTCATTGTATTTTATGGCTGAATAATATTTCATTGTATGTATATACCACATTTTGTTTATTCATTCATCTATTGATGAACATTTGAGTTGCTTCTACTTTTTGGCTATTATGTAACAGTGCTGCTATAAACATTTTTGTACAGGTATTTCCTCCTGTACTTGTTTTCAATTATCTGAGTATATACCTAGAAGTGGAATTGCTGTTCATATGTTCAGCCTTTGGAGGAAGGGCCAAACTGTTTTCCACATTTAAAATAAACCATTTTAAATTCCCACCAGCAATGGATGAGAGTTCCAATTTCTCTACATCCTCACCAACATTTGTTATTTTCTCTATGTTTTATAATAGCCATCTTAATGGGTGTGAAGTGGTATCTCATTGTAGTTTTGATTTGCATTTACCTAATAACTAATGTGGAGCCCTGGTGATGCACTGGTTAAGAGCTCGGCTGTTAAACAAAAAAAAGGTCGACAGCTGGAATCCACCAGCCACTCCTTGGAAACCTTATAGGGCAGTTCTACTCTGTCCCACAGGGTCACTATGAGTCAGAATCAACTCAATGGCAACGGGTTTAATGACTAATGTAGGAGCCATTGTGGTGCAGTGGTTAAGCCCTCAGCTGCTAAGCAAAACGTCAGAGGTTCAAACCCACCAGCCACTCCATGAGAGAAAGATGTGGCAGTCTGCTTCCTTGAAGATTACAGCCTTGGAAACTCTATGTAGCAGTTCTCCTCTGTCACATGGGGTCGCTCTGAGTTGGAATTAACTCAATGGCAATGGGTAAAGACTAATGACATTCAGCATCTTGTCACATGCTTGTTGACCATCTGTATGTCTTTTCTGGATTTTCCTTTTTGAACCCTATGAATATTTATTTGAAATAAAAGATAAATCAATTTTAAAAGGAAAAGTAAAGATCAAACTGATGAAAAGAAAAAACCAGACCACTATGGCAGACAAAACAATGCCCCTCCCAAAGGTGTCCATATCCGAATCTCTAAAACTTGTGAATATGTTACTATCCCTGACAAAAGGGATTTAGCAGATGTGTTTAAGGATTCTGAGATGAAAGATTATCCTGGATTATCCAGGTGGGCCCAATATAATCACAAGGGCCTTTATAAAGTGAGGCAGGTGGGTCAGAGAAGGAGACATGAAGAAGGGATAAGAGGTCAGAAAGAGAAAGAGAGATTTGAAAATACTACACTGTGAATCTTAACGTTGGAGGAAGGGGTCATGAGCCAAGAAATGCAGGTGGCCTCTAGAAGCTGGAAAAGGCAAGGAAACAGCTTCTTCCCTAGAGCCTCCAGAAGGAAAACAGCCCTGCTAACATCTTTATTTTAGGACTTGTAATCTCCAGAATTGTAAGATAATAAATTTGTGTTGTTTTAAGCCACTGAGTTTGTGGTAATTTGTTACAGCAATAGTAGTAACACAACCACTGATGTTTTGCTCCCCCCAGAACATGGTATTGCCTAAGAACCTCCTCATCACTGCTTCACTGTTGGGAAGCACAGCTGAGTGCTACTTGTCTTCTAAATTTCTGAGGGAAAAAAATGGGCCACCGAGGGCAAAGTTGCATTGTCCTGTGAGGTGTGAAAGATGTCAGTGGCAAGGAACGCAAGATCTGTCTCATACACATCTCCAGGGGGAATGCTGAGCTCAACTTCTGTTAGACAGACATACATGACAGACAGGACTATAAAGTCATGTAAAAAATGTAAGAGATGATTATCCATCACAGAGATCTGCAGAAAACCAGAGCCAATGGACTTCTTTTTATTTTCCCTACTGGCAGCTGTGATTACCTTCAGGTGGGAGCTGCAAGCCTGAGAAGTTAAAAAGTTGCCCTCCATGTCTTTCCCCTTCCCACCACTTTTCCCAGAGCTCATCTGTAAATGGCAGCACCCGCCCATCAACAGGTCATTCATCAGCTGAAATGTCTTCATGCCCATCCTCTTTCAAAGCCACAAATATGCTTCTCATCTAGTGCGTGTAATATGTTCACCTCCTGGAGTTGGTCCACAGAGTAAAATGCCATGTGATAAAAGACTCCATAGCCAGCTGGGTGGCAGGTCCAAATAGCTGATGGCTTTAAATTTTTTCCAGCTCTTTTTCGCTTCAGATGAATGAGGATACCACCACCACTATCACCACCTTCATAGAAAAGAAAGCTTTGGATCTAGGCCAGCTCTGACCTAAGAATTTACTTAAAACTCATTGAAGAAGCACTTGAAGAATGTGGCTCTATGATTAGGGTATAGACCTGAATAAAACAATGTAATATTTCTTAGAATCCAAAAGACAATGGTTTCTATTTAAAACAGGGGAGCACTCAGTATCAGGTCTAAGGAAATTTACTCTCCAGAATGTGGAATTGTGTTATTGATAGGACAACAATAACAATATTATTGGACCTGCTGCAGTACACCTGGTGGTTGCCCCTCTAGAATGAATTCCACCCCCTTTAAGCATGAGGTTTGTGTAGGTGTGAGCTCCAATTGGTTTGAGCCCATCAAAGTTATTTTATCTCTCTTGCCCCAGTGATTGGTTCGGGGATAGGCACTGTATTAGTTTTCTAAGGCAGCTGTAACAAATTACAACAAACTGGGTGGCTTACAACAACAAAAATTTATTCTCTCCCTGTTCTGCAGACCAGAAGTCCAAAATCAAAGTGTCGGCAGGGCCATGCCCCTTCTGAAGTCTCTGGAGAAGAATCCTTCCTTGCCTCTTGCCTCTGATATTGCTGCAATCCTTGGCATTCCTTAGCTTGTAGACACATCAGTCCAATCACATGGCCTTCTTTCCCTTGTGTCTCTATATCCAAATTTTCCTCTTCTTATAAGGACATCAGTCATTGGATCAGGGCCCACCCTAATCTAGTATGACCTCGTCTTAACTGGACTACATCTGCAAAGACTCTACTTTCAAATGGTCACATTGACAGGTACCAGGAGTTAGGACTTGAACATATCATTTTAGGGGACACAATTTAACCCACAACAGGTACCCACAGCAGACCTAGCCAATCAACACTTGGCATTTCACAGGCAACAGCCACTGGTTCAGGGGAGGAGAGCTCATGGACCAAAGATGGCTTAATAAGAAGGAAGCCCAGATTTTTGTTCCATGATAGAGGGAGAAAATTCTCTCTCTCTGACATTGAGAGGAAGCATGTACTCCTGGACAAAGATCTCATCCATCTAGCCAGAAGGCAGGGAGGCAGTCTGAGATGAAGCTAACATATTGAAACGCCTTGGTAACATGATTGGCCAACTGGGTTAAAACAACCCAGGAGCCTGCCCTCTGGGTTTTCAGTGACATAAAGCAATAAATTCCCTGGTTATTTAAGCCAGTTTGGATTTATTTTTTTGTTGCTTACAACTGACAGCATCTTAATTGGTACATCCACTATGAGTTGGGCACTGTGTTAGGTGCTTTATCACATTCTGTCTCAATTAATCTTCACCACAGGCCAAAAATGAGATGTCGTTGTTGTTGAGAATATACACAGCAGAGCATACACCAATTCAACAATTTCTACCTGTACAATTCAGTAACATTGATTATTCTTCAAGTTGTGCAACCATTCTCACCCTCTTCTCTAAATCGTTCCTCCCCCATTAACATAAACTCATGCACCCTAAGTTTCCTATCTAATCTTTTGAGTTGCTGTTGTCAATTTGATCCCATATAGACAGACCTTAAAAAAGCACAATGCTCAAGGCAGACACTTTTTACTAGTTAAGCTAAACTATTGTTTGGTTTAAAGAACCAGTGATGCAGGTTTTATCATCCCCTTTTTACAGATGAAGAAACTGAGACTTAGGTTAGAGCCCGGCTATGGTCCCAGGTCTGTTCTGTGCCACAGTCTGTTTTTCTGCTGTAATGCCTGTGGGGACAGTGTTTTGGGGAGATCACCCCAACTGCTCTCTGCAATAATTCTACAGAAAACCCCCATGAGAGATCATTGCTATTCTCACATAAGCTGTGGTATTTCATATATGTTAGCCTATTTCAGTACTTTCTTATTTCTTGCAAGTGTTGATGAATCCTCATAAAAAGCAAACAAAAAAGCAATTAATAAATCCCTCAATTCAAGAGTCACTGCAGAAAGGACTTAAATAACTCCAGTTGGCATTTTAGACAGCAGAACTTAACTCCAAGGTCCCAAAAGTAGCCCTTTGTCTACTATAACTTATCTAACCTTAAATATAAACCTGAGATACAAGAAGTCACTTAAAACTTGTTTTCCTACTTGAAAATCAGGAGTTAACAACATGAATCTACTTCAAACTCTGAAAGGTTTATGAGTAGATCAGACTTGGAGAAAAAGAATCTGAATAAAAGCTAAGGGCTCAGTTCTTGGCAATACCAGACTATGAAATAATACCAAATTAATGGTGTGACCACTGGTGCTTCCAATAAGACTATCCTGTCCCTGGATTGGTTAGCAAGAGTTTCCTTGGGAAAAAAAAAGAATTTCCATAGCAAATACACACATGTATGTATAATACCTTGAACAATATTTAGGAGTTTTTCAGCCTGAACAGAAAGGAAAAGACTTCAGAGGCCATTTATCCAAATCTTATGCCCATGCAAAGGAACTGTTACAATACCCCTCCTCCTCAGCTTCTGCTTGAACCCCACCAGTGATGGGAGACTTACCACATTTCACACTGCTCAGCCTCTATTTGAGACATTTTCATATGTTAAAAAGCACTCCTATATGTTGAATCCAAATCTGTACACCCATAAGAAATAGGCTTTGGAATGAAACAGGACCCATACCTCACACCACATACAAAAACTAATTCAAAATGGATCAAAGACCTAAATATAAAGCCAAAAACTACAAAGTTCATAGAAAAAAAATAGGACCAATGCTACAGGCTAATACACAGCATTAACAGGATACAAACCATAACCATCAACACACAAACCCCAGAAGATAAGCTAGATAACTGGGATCTTCTAAAAATCAAATACCTTTGCTCTTC
>NW_004444135.1:1154681-1156735 GCF_000243295.1 Trichechus manatus latirostris | reverse complement strand
CTGTAAAGTTTAAAAGAGATATTGCATAGCAACTGTACCTGACCCAGAGTAAGCCTCAATGCGAAGAGGACATAGAGGAACCAGAGATGTGGCAGCAAACCCACAAGCCTTGTACAGAGACGCTTATATGAGGTTGCCTATTGTCTTGTGGGAACCAGCCCCAGCCACTTAAGTGGACTCCCAGCCATATGGAGGAACCTATGGTTCACAGTGCTTCATTTCCTCTCCCCTTAGGGATTTTTATTCTTATTTAAAAAATCAACCTTAATAACCATCACTTGAGTTGGATCACTATATAATTTACCATTTATTAGCTTTATGTTACAGAATCTCCAGCACAAAAACTTATCAAGTGTCTACATTTTCCAGACCCTTTTATCCCCAACCTTTCAAATATTTGTTGGATGCATCTTTTGTGTTAGTTACAGTAATAGAAAAAATCTTCAATTTCTTCACCTTTGGCATTACTAGTTGGTGCATAAATTTGAATAATAGTCATATTAATTGATCTTTCTCGTAGGCTTATGGATAGTATCCTTTCACTGACAGCATAGTACTTCAGGATAGATATTGAAACGTTCTTTTTGACTATGAATGTGAAACCATTCCTCTTCAATTTGTCATTCTTAGCATAGTAGATCATATGATTGTCTGATTCAAAATGGCCAATACCAGTCCATTTCAGCTGACTAATGCCTAGGATATCTATCTTCAAGCGTTCCATTTCATTTTTGACCACATCCAATCTTCCTAGATTCACACTTTGTACACTCCATGTTTCAATTATTAATTGATGTTCACAGTAGTTTCTTCTCATTTTAAGTCGTGCAACATCAGCAAATGAAGGTCCCAAAAACTTTACTCCATCCACATCAGTAAGGTCAACTCTACTTTCAGGAGACAGCTTTTCTCCAGTAGTATTTTGAGTGCCTTCCAACCTGAGGGACTCATCTTCTGGCACTATACCAGACAACGTTCCACTGCTATTCATAAGGGTTTCACTGGCCAGTTTTTTCAGAAGTAAACCACCAGGTCCTTCTTCCTAGTCTGTCTTAGCCTGGAAGCTCTGCTGCAACCTGTCCACCATAGGTGACCCTGATGGTATTTGCAGTCTGAAATTGATCAAACATGCAATCAAGATGCATTGATAATTACTGACGATTGGAATGCAGAAGTTGGAAACAAAGAAAAAGGATTTGTAGTTGGAAAATACGGCCTTGGTGATATAAACAAAACCGAAGATCACATGATAGAATTTTGCAAGACCAACAACTTATTCATTGCAAATACCTTTTTTCAGCAACATAAATGGCAGCTATACCTGTGGGCCTCACCAGATAGAAATCACAGGAATCAATTCAATTGTATCTGTGGAAAGAGATGATAGAAAAGCTCAATATCATCAGTCAGAACAAAGCCAGGGGCTGACTGTGGAACAGACCATCAATTGCTCATATGTAAGTTCAAGTTGAAGCTGAAGAAAATAAAAACAAGTCCTTGAATATATCCCACCTGAATTTAGAGACCATCTCAAGAATGGATTTGACACACTGAACACCAACAATGAATAGATTAAATAGATGAATAGATAATGACGGAACACCAGACAAGTTGTGAGATGACATCAAGGATGTCATACATGAAGAAAGCAAAATGCTTTTGATAAGTATTGAATAAATTAAGAGACATGCCATATTCTTGAATGGGAATTGTGAATATCCTATATCAAATTATTTTCCAACAATGTTTTCATAAGTTTGTTGACTTTCCACTTAAATTTTTAGCAGATTCCTGCAAATGACACTGTCTTAGTCATCTAGTGCTGCTATAACAGAAATACCACAAGTTGATGGCTTTAACAAAAAGAAATTTATTCTCTCAAAGTCCAGTAGGCTACAAGTCCAAATTCAGGGCATCAGTTCCAGGGGAGGGCTTTCTCTTTTTGTCAGCTCTGGAGGAAGGTCCTTGTGATGCATCAGTCTTCCCTTGGTCTGGGAGCATCTCAGTGCAGGAACCTTAGGTCCAAAGGACATGCTTTGTTCCCAGCACTGCTT
>NW_004444135.1:1151882-1153283 GCF_000243295.1 Trichechus manatus latirostris | reverse complement strand
AGCCAGAATGATCCTTAGAAGCAAGGATGGCAAGACTTCATCTCGCATACTTTGGACATGTTATCAGGAAGAACCACTCCCTGTAGAAGGACATCATGTTTGGTAAAGTGGAGGGTCAGTGAAAAAAAGGAAGACCCACAACGAGATGGACTGACACAGTGTCTGCAACAATGGGCTCAACTATAACAACAATTACGAGGATGGCTCAGGACTGGAAGGTGTTTCATCCTGTTGTACATAGGGTCGCTATGATTCAGAATCGACTCAAAGGCACCTAGCAACAGTAACAACAATGGTTGCTCTACATTTAACTCTTTAAGGAACCACCAAACTGTTTTCCACAACAGCTGTACCATTTTGCATTCTCACCAGCAATGGATGCGAATGCTGCAATTTCTTTACATTCTCGACGGCAGTTGGTACTTTCCATTTCTTAAATCTTTGCTGTCCTAGTGGGAGTGAACTGGTATCTCACCGTGGTTTTGATTTTCATTTCCCTAAAGGCTAATGACATTGAACATCTTTTCATGTATTTTTTGGCCACTTGTATAACCCTCTTTAATGAAGTATCTATTCAGGTCCTTTGAGCATTTTTCCATTGGGTTGTTTGTCTTTTTCTTAAGCTGTATGAGTTCTTTATATTCTGGATAGTAAACCCTTATCAGATAGATATATGGTTCCCAGAGACTTTCTCCCAGTTTATAAGTTGTCTCTTTGCTTTGTTGACAAAGACTTTTGATGTTCAGAAGTTTTTAATTTTGATCAGATTCCATTTATCTATTTTGTCTTTTGTTGCTTGTGCTTTTTCAGTGTCATATCTAAGAATCCGTGGTTGAAGACTAAGTCCCGGTTCATTACTCCTATGTTTTCTTCCAAGAGTTGTATGGTTTTAGATTGTACATGTAGATCTTTAATCCATTTTGAGTTAGTTTTTGTATATGGTGTGAGGTATCGCTGATGGTTGCACAACAAGACTAGTATAATTTATCTCAATGAATTGCATATGCAAAATTTGTTCAACTGGCAGATGTGGTGCTGTTTACATTTTTAAAGCAATTTAAAAAAAAAAGTATCTCACAATAGTCCAGCCAAGGGATAGAAGGGTGGTTTAAAGCCTTGGTAGAGGAGTGGAGAAGCAGTGACTAGAAATACCTTTGCCTCTGGTAGAATTTAAATGCTGACTACTGAATAGATAATGAGTAGATGGCTTGGGTCAGGTGCACCTTGGTCCTCAAAGTGACATCTTTGCTTTTTAACACTTTAAAGAGGTCTTTTGCAGGAGTTTTGCCCAATGTAATACGTTGTTTGATTTCTTGACTGCCGTTTCTATGAGGGTTGGTTGTGGATCCAAGTAAAATGAAATCCTTGACAACTTTAATATTTTCTCTGTTTATCATGATG
>NW_004444135.1:1149332-1150510 GCF_000243295.1 Trichechus manatus latirostris | reverse complement strand
TCTTGAGATGGTCTCTAAGTTCAGGTGGGATATACTTAGGGTCATACTTTGACTCTCAAGAACTTGTAATTTTCTTCAGCTTCCACTTGAACTTGCGTATGAGCAGTTGATGGCCTGTTCTGCAATAGGCTCCTGGCCTTGTTCTGACTGATAATATTGAGCTTCTCCATTGTCTCTTTCCACAGATATACTCGATTTGATTCCTGTATATTCCATCTTTGAGGTCCACATGTATAGCCTCTGTTTATGTTGTTGACAAAAGGTATTGCCAACGCATAGATCATTGGTCTTGCAAAATTCTTTCATGCTATCTCCAGCATCATTTCTTTCACCAAGGCCATATTTTTCCACTACTGATCCTTCTTTGTTTCCAACTTTTGCATTCCAATCACCAGTAATTATCAATGCATCTTGATTGCATGTTTGATCAATTTCACACTGCAGAAGTTGGTAAAAATCTTCAATTTCTTCATATTTGGCATTAGTGGTTGGTGCGTAAATTTGAATAATAGTTGTATTAACTGGTCTTTCTTCTTTTTATTCTTTATTGTGCTTTAGGTGGAAATTTACAGAGCAAATTAGTTTCTCATTAAACGATACACATTGTTTTGTGACATTGGTTGCCAACCCCATGACCTGCCAACACTCTCCCCTTCTCAACCTTCAGTTCCTCATTTCCATTCATCCAGCTTTCCTGTCCCCTCCTGTCTTATTATGCTTGCCTCTGGGCTGGTGTGCCCATTTAGTCTCAGATACATGGTTGAGCAACATGTGTTATTGTTTGTTTTATAGGCCAGTCTAATCTTTGGTTGAAAGGTGAACCTCAGGAGTGACTTCATTACTGAGTTAAAAGGGTGTCCGGGGGCCATATTTTTGGGGTTTCTCCAGTCTGTCAAACCAGTAAGTCTGGTCTTTTTCTGTGAGTTAGAATTTTGTTCTACATTTATCTCCAGCTGTGTCCAGGACCCTCTATTGTGATCCCTGTCAGAGCAGTCGGTGGTAGTAGTATTGGTCGGACACCATCTAGTTGTCCTGGACTCAGTCTGGTGTAGACTGTGGTAGTCGTGGGTCCATTAGTCCTTTGGGTTAATCTTTCCCTTGAGTCTTTGGTTTTCTTCATTCTCCCTTACTCCAGAAGTGGTGGGACCAGTAGACATATCACAAGTTTTTAAGACCCC
>NW_004444135.1:1141174-1142755 GCF_000243295.1 Trichechus manatus latirostris | reverse complement strand
CTCTTGTAGGCAGCATATTGATTGGTCCTGTTTGTCTTATCTATTCTGTCACTCTCTGTCTCATTATTTAAGCCATTTAGGTTCAGTATGATTATTGATAGGTGTGAGTTTCAATGCTTCTCTTTTTTTTGGTGGTCATGATGTTTTCTTTGTTCCTCTTAATCTCCTTGCTGAATTTCTTTTATTTGTGGATTTTTTTTGTTTGTTTCTTTCGTTTTTGTAGATATTGTGTTCACTGAGACTTTATGTTTTTCTTCTTTATTTTGAAGAGTAGTTTTGTTAACTTTCTTTGTGATTACTTTGAAATTTATCCCTGTCTTCCTAAGTTTAAACCAGTCTTTTATTACTTGATATCACCTTGACTTCTTCTCATTTGAAAGTTTTATACTATACCTACACCGTTTATTCCCTCTTGTGTTGTTCTGACATTGTTATTATTTACAGATTGATCTCTCTTGTTCCCTGTTGTAAATCTTTTAGTTTTGTTTTATCCTCAAAAGTTCATTACCTTGGTTGGTATTTGGCTGATGCTGTCTTGCATCCTAGATTCATGTTGTTGTTTAATGTTGTTGGTTCTCTAACCAAAGGACTCCCTTTAATAATTCTTGTAAAGTTTGGTTTGGTTTTTATGTATTCTCTTAATTTCTGTTTTATCTGGAAATGTCCTAATTTCGCCATTATATTTGAATGAGAGTTTTGCATGATGTATTATTCTTGGCTGGCAGGTTTTTGTTTTTTTTCCCCCTAGATTTTATATATGTCATCCCATTGCCTTCTTGCCTGCATGGTTTCTGCCGAGTGATCAGAGCTTACTCTTATTATTTCCGCTTTGTATGTGACTTTTCCTTTTCCTCAAGCTGCTCTCAAGATTCTTTCTTTGTCTTTGGTTTTAAGGAGTGTGATTATGATATAACTTGGAGAATTTCTTTTGGGGTCTATCCTATATGGAGTTCGTTGATCTTTCTGGATGGTCAGCTTTTCATCTTCCATGATATTAGGGAGATTTTCTGTCAGCGATTCTTCAGTGATCCCCTCTGTGTTTTCCATTTTCTCTTCCTGTTCTGGAACTCTGATCAGATTCAAATTTTTACTCTTTATTTTATCCCACATAATTCTTAGGTTTTCTTCATTTTTCTGATTTTTCCTCAAACAGAGTGTGTCCAAAGATTTGTCTTCAGTTTCACTGATCCTGTCTTCCATTGTCTCACATTTGCTCCTAAAATCTTCTATTGCATTATCCATTTCTGAAAGCTTTTTGTTTATTGTTTGGATTTCTAATTGCTGTTTTTGTATGATTTCTAATGATTTATTTTGACATTTTGTTCTTGTATTATTTTCCTGAATTCTTCCATTACTTTGTCTGTGTTTTCCCTGATTATGTCTGTATTTTCCATAATTTTGTCTATTTTTTCCTTAGTTTTGTCTGTTTGCCATCATCTGTTTCTTAATCTTTTGGAGAGCCCTGAATATTAGACTTTTGAATTCCCTCTCAGGTAGTTCCAGGGCCTTTTCTTCTACTGGAAGGTCACCTGGTGTTTTATTTTGGTTGCTTACTGGAGCCATCCTGACCTGTTTTTATAT
>NW_004444135.1:1139959-1140814 GCF_000243295.1 Trichechus manatus latirostris | reverse complement strand
GACGTGATGTGCGTAGCATGTGTTCTGTCTGCTATTGGAAGCTCCATGAGGTTGCTGTCCCATACTCCCTGTCCAGGATTGTTGGTGGCTGTATTCCAAGATGGTGAATCCGTGCCTTGTTAGCTGGCAGGGGATCTCCACTCTGTAGCTCTCCTTATTCTGGGTTTTATGTCAGTTTATTCTTCCATTCAATGTTTGTTCTAGTTCTTTATTCCTTCATTTGATGCTTAGGGCTCCAGGATTGAAGTTTGTATCTTTTTTACTTAGTTTTTCAGGTTTTTGCTGCAGAGGGATGGCATAGTGCTTCTGTCTATAGCACCCTGTTGACTCCACCTCTAACTGGTCTTTCTTATAGATGTATGGATATTATCCTATCACTGACAGCGTTATACTTCAGGATAGATCTTGAAATGTTCTTTTTGACAATGAGTACAATGTCATTCCTCCTCAATTTGTCATTCCCTGCATAGTAGACCGTATGATTGTCTGATTCAAAATTACCAATACCAGTCCATTTCAGCTCACTAATGCCTAGAATATCTATCTTCAAGTGTTCAATTTCCTTTTTTATGACTTCCTATTTTCCTCGATTCATACTTCATACATTCCATATTCCAATTATTAATGAATGTTTTCAGATGTTTCTACTCATTTTAAGTCATGCAACATTGGCAAATGAAGGTCCTGAAAGCTTTACTCCATCCACATTGTTAAAGTTGATCCTACTTTGAGGAGGCAGCTCTTCCCTAGTCACGTTTTGAATGCCATCCAACCTGAGGGACTCATCTTCAGGAACTATATCAGACAATGTTCTGCTGCTGTCCATAAGGTTTTCACTGGCCAATTTTTTCAAAC
>NW_004444135.1:1135706-1139618 GCF_000243295.1 Trichechus manatus latirostris | reverse complement strand
AGGCATAGCTCTTAACATCTATGCCACCAGGGTTTCCTAGGGCTCCTATATAATAGTAGTAGTAGTTTATTGTGTGCCAGGCACTGTTCAAAATGTTTCCCATTTATTAACTCATTTAAATCACTGAACAATGCTATGAACAATACACCATGATTGCTTTACAGGTGGGAAAAATGAGGAAAGGAGAGGAAAAAATCACCTGTCCAAGATTACATAGGTAGTAAGTGGACAAGCTGGGCTTTACACTAGGAGCCTGCCCTCCTAAACACCATACAACCCGGCCTCGTGAGGAGTACAATGCTGGGAGCTGTGAGGATGGCAGGAAAGTTAGGACAGTAGCCTCAAAACCTTAAACTATAGATCTGAATTAAAATGGACACATAAAAGGAAAAGAAACGCAGTTCACTAAATGCCACTAGAGGCCAAGTGGTGGTAGGTTAAATGTTGACTTGCAAGAAAGCTAGCATGAAAAGCCTCACTGGGAGGCAGCCTCTGAGATGACCAAGAGGCCAAGTGGTGGTAGGTTAAATGTTGACTTGCAAGAAAGCTAGCGTGAAAAGCCTCACTGGGAGGCAGCCTCTGAGATGACCATGGGGTCTTGACCAGCAGAGGGAAATAAGTAGCCTAAAAGTCATTCCTGAAGGGAAACTGTGTGAACCAAGACCAAGGTCTAAAATCAAGAAAGGTGCAGAAGTTCCTACAACCTTGAGTAGAACAGTCTGGCAGGAATAAAGGTTTCTGTAGGAGAGTAGTCGAGATGACAACAGCCTACCTCACTTTGATGACAGCTTGCTGTGCGCCACACACAGCACCACCCATTTCTCATGAACACCCTGAGGATAGTACCTGTCAGCCTGCCCGTTTACAATGAGAAAACTAATGTCCACAGAAATGAAACACCAAACATCAAATCCCAGAGCTAGTAAGGACTTGAACCCATGCCTGACGGACTACAAGGGCCAGGCTCTGAACCCGCTCCCCCAATCTTGCCTCCTAGACGAGATTGCAAAGGTAAAGTGGGGGCCACATGGTTACCTATCTAGAAACAATCTTTCCTTTTTGCACAAAGAGCCTGGGACCAGAAAGGTACCCAGGAGAGAGACCAAGACCACGTCTGTGCTCCCTACCATGAGGCAGGAAAATCTCCACGCAACATTGGTTGCCACTGTTTGCAGACCTCAGGGTTGGTACCAGAGCTGGTCTGTGAAGAAGAGGTTTAGAAAACCTCTGAATGAGGATACTGAACATTACAGAAACAGGAGAGATGAGATTTATCCATAAAATTCTGCCGATGACTACAGGAATTCTTATCATTTATTCTCTGCTCTAGTTTTGCTCCAGTTAAGGCATTCAAAAGATCCTTTACTATTTGTAGGAATTATTCTTTTTTACAGAAAGTCCCTATAGCTTCCATAGCAGTCCTGGAAAGAAAATTTCAAAGATTGGCCTCCCATATAGGAGAACTGGATGGAAAAACATTTCCACCCCACTCCTCCCAGCTCCAGTTAAAACACATCTCTTTTCTCAGACAAAATTTCTGAGAAGTAACCCACTACCACCACCTACATGTGGTTGTAAATTTGGAACTTCCTAGAAGAAATGTAGGAAGTCACCTTAACCTCATCAGTATGCTCAATGCAATTAAAGATCAATCAATCTTAAAGTGAGTGTGAGGAAAATTAGTAGTGATGACAAGAGTAAGTAGAAGGTCACAGCCCTGAAATTGGTCATTTGGTGTGGGAAGGTTTTCTCAAGTTCCCCTCTAGAAAAGAAGACACACAGAACAGACTGTTACAAATAAGATACTTCTAGGGTGATGGTCGCACATGATTAATGTAATTGATACCACTAAATCGTACACCTGAAAAATGTTGAATTGGCAAACATTGTGTTATATATATTTTTGCAACAATAAAAAAAAAAAAAGAAGATACTTTCGTGGCACTGGAGCTTGTACCTCCAAGCCAGCCAATCATGAAGATTCCAGATTGGTCTACCAAGTCAACGCCTGGATTCACTCACTACTTGACTGCTAGGGAGGAGCCATGAAATAAATCTGGGAGCTAATTCCTAACGTGGACAACCTGTGGGTTCTGGCACTGCAGAGTAGTTTTGTGGCCTTGGGAAAGTTACTATTATCAACAACAGCAGTAACAATTATTCATCAAGCACTTTCTGGGTGCAGACATTGAGCTAAACACTCTCTATGCATCATTTCATTTACTTTCATAACCCTTCTGTGAGATATGCAGTCTTATTATTTCCATTTTATAGGCGAGGAAACAGAACTGTAAAGTTAAGTCACTTGTTCAAGGTTACACAAGTGGAAGGATAGACGAAACCAAAAACCAAACCCATTACCACAGAGTGGATTCTGACTCATAGAGACCCTACAGGCCACAGTAGAACTGTCCCATGGGGTTTCCAAGGCTATAATCTTTACGGAAGCACACTGCCTCATCTTTCTCTCTCAGAGCAGCTGGTGGGTTACAACTGCTGACTTTTGCTTATCAGCCAAGTCCTTTAACCACTGCACCACCAGGGCACCTTTGTTTAACTCCAGAGCCAGAATTCTCATCACATGCAGTTCTCGGTTACCTTGTCTAGCACTGCCTCGGGCTCCTTCATCTATAAAATGAGAACAAGAATAACATCAACCCCACAGATGTGTACTTGTAGGTGGTTTATGTGCAATTGTTTTGCTTGTTGTAAGGTACTCCTTAATGAACTCCTTTTTATTGTGTGATACAGCCTGGTGGTTAAGCATGAGGTCTCTGGAGCCAGGTTGCCTGGCTGGATTAAAATGTTGGCAATACCACTTAGTATGAGCTTGGGCAAGTTATATAATGTTTTTGTGCCTCAGTTTCCCCCTAAAACATAGAAATGTTTCGAAAATCAAATGAGTTAATATCATAAATTACTTAAAATAGTGCCCGGCACATAGTAATTTCCTATATTAATTCTTAGCAATAATTATATAACAATTAAATAGAGTGAAATCATTCTTGGGAACAGAGAAGTAAGAGATGGAGGAGGATTTGAGAAATACCGTTTATCTATCTGCCTCCCATGACTAAAATTTCCTTTGCATTCTTAAGAAAGTTACATTTTCTGCATATGATTATTAATAATGTTACAGTTTTAGTTGTTGTTGTTATGTGCCCTCAAGTCAGTTCAGACTCAAGTTAAGCCAAAAAAGGGAGAGATTATCCCCATTTTACAGTTGAGGACACTGAGGCAGAGGTTAAATCGTTAACTCAGGATCACAGGTATGAGGAAGCCAGGATTTGAGGCCAGCCTGGCTGACTCCAGAATCTGCATGGTTAGCTGCTATGCAAACATGCAAGAGAATAGAAGCTCGCCATACTTAAACTGTCCTAAATTTGCTTATCTGAAGTTTAAATTCTGTGTTAAAGAGTAACTAGACATCAGAGGCAAGTTGGTTTCTAGCCCGGAAGTTCCTGCAAAGAGTTTTGTATAAATACAATGGTTAACAGGGAACCACTGAGGTTCTTGAGTAAGAAACTGATGTGATGAAAACAATGTTTCAAGAATGCTATTCCACCCACCCCAGTGTGTAGGAGCAAGAGATGAAAGAGAATATAGAGGGCTTGGAGTTAGACAGATTTGAGTTCTAATCCCAGCACTGATAACAACTCTTAAGCAATTCGCTTAACTTCTCTAAACCTCAGTTTCCTCGTCTATGAAATTGTGGTAATACTTGCCTCATAAGATTGATGTCAGAATTAAATAGAATAATGTATAGAATTGCTCAGCATCATCCTGAGTACAGTGTAAGCATGCATTCACCCATCCATTCATGCATCAACAAATATTTATTGCGCACCTACTCTGTGCCAACACTGTGCTAGGCACTGGGCGTATAATCTGAACAACATAGACATGGTCTCC
>NW_004444135.1:1133076-1134161 GCF_000243295.1 Trichechus manatus latirostris | reverse complement strand
AGGACGTCCTGAGACTTGGAGTGGAAGAAGTGAGACGACAGGAGGCAGAGCCAAGGAGGGTGAAGGAGGCTAGAGGTGACTGCAGATGAAGTATCTGTGTTTCTCCCCAGTGACTGTTTGGGCCAGTGCTATGCATTATGGGGAGCCCCGGTGGTGCAGTGGTTAAGAACTAGGCTGTTAACCAAAAGGTCGGCAGTTCGAATCCACCAGCCACTCCTTGGAAACCCTATAGGGTAGCTCTACTCTGTCCTACGGGGTCACTATGAGTCAGAATCAACTCGACGGCAACAGACCTGTTTTCTTTTTTTTTTTTTTCAGTGTGTGCTAGTGTCAGATCTCAGCACCAGATTGACCTCCGAAGGTCAGTGCAACACTGAGTGTGAGCTGCTGCCTGAGCCTCAGTGATAGCCCTCTGGAGGGAAGTGAGTGGTCCAAGGCCACAGGGGCCAGGCTGGTGGGGAGTCCACCATAGGGTACCTCGTAGGAAGGGGCCAGGGTGACAAACCCCATTTCTGAGAATTACTAGCACCCAGGAGCCCTGACAACCCCAATCCCCAGAGAAGGCCTCAAGGTTCAAATCCTGGAATTGGGAGGCTGGAGAGGGACAGGGAAGGCCAAGGCCTTTCATGAGTTATGTGGTGAAAGTCTTGCCTCTCCCCAGCCCTTTCCCCTCCAGACACTGGCCCTATTGTAGACGAGCTATTTGGCAGTTACTCTAAAGTGGCTAAAATTTGGCACCTCCTCCAGGTCTTTTCTGGTCAGATCAAGTGACTGTTTCCCTGAGACGTTGAGAGAAATAAAGAATTACCTGCCACCTCCTCTCCCCCTCGGAGGCAGGTGAGAGTAAATCCATTTAACTGGCCAGCACTGACAGTTTACAAATAAAACACAAGGCATAAATGCTGCCTTTGTTAAACTGAGGCAACCATCCTGGCAGTGAGTTTAGATTAGCAATTTGTCCTTTGTCAAAGGATTAGCGGAGTCTCATTGTCTTAATGTTTATTTATCAATTTGCATCTTCTAGGAGTTTCAGCCCAACTCCAGGCCCAATTCCCCCACATCTCTACTTTATAATCTGGCTGCTG
>NW_004444135.1:1086581-1131956 GCF_000243295.1 Trichechus manatus latirostris | reverse complement strand
GCTTAACTACTGCAATTCCTCCCAAAAGGCTCTTATGTATTAAGCACCAAATTGTACACGATCTTCAGCAGGAAAAACTGTACTATCCCAATGCCTCCTTTCCCAGGTTATTTCGGCCTAAGACTTCAGCTTACTCCTTTGGTTAAAAAAAAAAAAAAAAAAAAACTAGAAAGGGAGGGAAAAAAAAAGCCTTTACTGTTTTTTTAAAGTAGCAAAATTATTTTTTCATATGAAAGATTATGTGGAGCTAAGTTCCATGAAATACAAACAGTGAACTGTTCTCCTCCATTGGCCCCTGAGGAATCTCAGAGGAATGCTCTGGTCCTGCAGGACAGTTTGAAAACCTCTGGAATAAATAAGGGAACCTACATGCTTTCCTAGGTCCCTGGGAAGCGCAAACAGTTAATCACTCAAATAGTAGCTGAAAGGTTGGCGGTTCAAATCCACCCAGAGGCACCTGTCAGAAGACAGGCCTGGGGATCTGCTTGGGAAAGGTCACAGCCTCGAAAACTCTTATGGAGCTCAGTTCTATTCTGCACACATGGGGTGGCCATGAGTCAGAATTGACTCAATGACAACTACCAGCAACACATGCTTTCCAGGAGTCCCTGGTAGTACTAACAGTTAACCACTCAACTACTAACCAAAAAGTTGGTGGTTTGAACTCACTCAGGGGCACCTCAGAAGAAAGATCTGGCGATCTGCTTCCAAAAGGTCACAGCCTTGAAAACCCTATGGAGCATAGTTCTACACTGACACATATGGGGTCACCATGAGTCAGAACCAACTTGATGGCAACGGGTTTTGTTTGTTTGTTGGTTGGTTACATGCTTTTCTCCTGCTCTTACAGGTTGGACTTCTCTTTTTCCTGTCTGTTTTCCCTACCGGCCCCACGTCCACCAGATGCCAACCCGGTCTTCCTTTCTAACTCCTTCCTTGAATTTTTATAGCATTACCAGACATTCTGAAAAGACTTCTTTCAAAACTTTCACCATGTCTCTTCTCCACCCTTTGATAAGACATTCAAAGTCCTTCACAGCTTGGTCCTAATTTAATATTTCAGTTGTATCTCTCATCAACTCCTAAACAAAACTTTCACCTCTTGCTTAAGTAGTCTTAAGCAGTCACCATTCTCAAGCAGGACTTCTGCATACTTACCTCTGTTTTGGAGCCCTGGTGGTGCAGTGGTTAAGAGCTATGGCTGCTAACCAAAAGGTCAGCAGTTCAAATCCACCAACTGCTCTTTGGAAAAGGAAACCTTATGGCACAATTCTACCCTGTTCTATAGGGTCACTATGAGTTAGAATCAACTCAACGGCAATGTTTGTTTGTTTGTTTTGTCTCTGTTTATGCCCATCTGCACACTTAGAACTCCAGCCTGTCTGCTTGCAGCCAACCCAGCAGTTAAGATCCAACCCACGACATCTTCCACATCTTGCTGCCCTGTGACAACATCTTCCACAACCACTGATGTGTGCTAACACAGGCTCCTGGAGTGTTTGCGTGTGCATGTGTGTTTTGTGATTCGGAACTGTGAGCTCATATTCTATAGGGTTTTATCTGTATGATTCTTGTGCAATCTGGACTGAGCCCTCCAGAGCAATTCTGTATTTGCTTCTATAGGTGTCCCAGGAGTATATCATCAAACACTACTTTTATTAATCTGTTGGCCTGGGGTGGGAGGGTGGGGGACGCTCCTGGACCACATGGATAGTATCAATTCAGACCCCAAACCCAGGTGAAGGCAGATACATTGTTATGGATTCTTATAGGATGCATCTTTTTTTTTTTTCCTCGTTTTTTATATTATGGTAAAAATGTATACAACAAAACATTTGCCGTTCCAATATTTTTTACATGTACACGCAACATGTATAGTGACATTAATTGTGTTCATCATGTTGTGTAACTATCACCACTACTCATTTCCAAATTTTTCAATCACCCTTAACAAAAACTTAGAGTCCCCTATGCAGTACCTCTCCCTTTCCCTCCTCCCTTCTGCCCTTGGTAACCGAAGTTCACTTTGGTCTCTATACATTTACCAAATTCTACATATTTCATATAAGTGGGGTCATACAATATTTGTCCTTTTATGACTGACTTATTTCACTCAGCATAATGTCCTCAAGGTTCATCCATGTTGTAGCATGCATCAGGACTTCACTTCCTTTATGGCTGAGTAATAATATCACAGGACATACTTTATCCCCCCATACCCCAAGCCAAGTTCACTTGTTGTCTTCCTTTGCTGGTGGGTTAAGACTCCCCACCCTCAACCTCATCCTTTTATTGAGTGTGGCCATTGAGTGTCCCAGACTTCTGCAGGTCTCAAATCCTCCACATTCCTTGGACATTTAAAGTCATGCTTCTAGGTTAGTGAGACTATAGCCCCCTGCCCCCAAAACAGCCCAACATCAGCTCAAACGTATACCACTTTGATTTTCAATTCCCTCTTCTTTTTTTGGACCCTGGGGGTTTCCTTTACATGTTTATGAGCTCAGTTACACAATTTAAAATACTTTGTTATATTTTATCCAGAATTTTCAAGACTTTTGTAGTGAGAAGGGGGCAGCGGGCAAGCTATTAAGTTTACAATAATAATGTGACTGTTTCTTCAACTAGACCATATTTCCCTACTTGAATGTCTTTGTAACACACATAGCATCTAAGCCTGTGCTGAGCACATGGCAAATGATCAACCACCATTTGGCGAATGAATGAATGAATGAATGAATGACTTTTGTGCTGTCACTTTCATATAGAGATGGCATTGCTTTAGAGTCATACAGATCAGTCCTGATACTCCTATTAACTCGCTGTATGACCTCAGGCAAATTATTTCTCTGAACGTCAATGTTTCTTGCAGGGAAAATGGGGATAATACCTATCTTACAAGGGAGTTGGGAAGATTAATATTATTTAATGCATCTAGCATAGTGCCTGGCTGCACTCCACTGTCATAATGTGAATCTAGAGGACACCACTGAATGTTTTCCGCTTAGTGATAGTGGCTTATTCCGGTACATTTAAAAAAAAAAAAAAGTTTTGTTATTCAATGTCAAAGTCTTATGGCTGTAAAATGGAACTAAAGAAACAAACATTTATTGAGTACTTACCAAGAGCCTTCACATATTAAGTGTTGCTGTTTTTTGCGGGGGGCCCTGATGGCCCAGTGGTTAAGAGCTAGCTACGGCTGCTAAACAAAAGGTAGACCATGAGAATCCACCAGCGATTATTTGGAAACTCTATGGGGCAGTTCTACTCTGTCCTGTAGGGTCACTGTGAGTTGGAATTGACTCGACGGCAATGGGTTTGGTTTTTTTGGTTATCTTTTTCTTTTCAGAGAAGGTCACAAAGGTTAAATGACTTTCTAGGCTTGCCCACCAAGTGCGGAAAGAAACATTTAAACCTAGGTCTATCTGACCTGTATAACCTGTGTGACTGGATCAAATGGTTAAAGAAGCAATTTGGAAATAATGACAAAATCATAACCACCAAACCTCCTCTGCCATTCCCAAAACACTCAACCCAGGGCGGCTCCTTAAATGTCTGGTTCCCTGCATCACCTGCCACCCTGGAGCTCTAGAAAAGCTATGATTGATGACTGCCTCGCTTTCACTTCTCTCCTAAATGTTGGCATGGGATTTTGCTACCCATAATGGGAGACAAGAGGTCGTGACAGCAGAGAAAAAAAATAGATGTCTGCCGTTCCTTCCAAATCCAGAAAAGGAAAATCAGCTGCCAAAGTTAATGTGTCATGTTTATGATTAGTCACTTTAAAATAAGAAGATGGATTAGCCTATTGGCTAACTAAGAGCAAGGCTTTAGATGCAGCCAGGCAGTCCTGGGTTTGAATCCTGGCTCTACTGTTTATTTGTGGAATGATCTAAGTGAATTACTGAGCCTTAGTTTCCTTAGCTCTAAAATGGGTATAACGATACTCATCTCATAAGGTTGTTGTAAGGATTTAAATAAAATAACACGGGTATGATGCTCTGAATAGTACCTGACACTTGATGAGCATTCAATAAATGGTAGCTATACTATCAATAATGATAATAGATAACTTAAACAAGAAAACCAAGCTTGTTGCCGTTGAGTCAATTCCGACTCATAGTGACCCTATAGGACAGAGTAGAACTGCCCCATAGGGTTTCCAAGGAGCGGCTGGTGGATTTGAACTGCTGACCTTTTAATTAGCAGCCAAGCCCTTAACTGCTGTGCCACCAGGGCTCCACATATGATAACTTAGGACATTTTAAAAGCTTTACCTACATTAACTCATTTACTGTTCACAACCCTATGAAAAAAAGACTGTTTTATCCCCGTTTTACAGATGGAAAACTGAGGCACAGAAAGGCTAAGCGATTTGTCTAAAAGGTCACACAACTGGTAAGCTGTAGAGATAGAATGTAAACCCAGGCAGTCTGTTTGCAGAGTCCATACAACTCAGCAGTTACTGTCAAGTGCGATCCAGTTCATGGCGACTCCATGTGTGTCAGACTAGAACTGTGCTCCACAGAGTTTTCAACGTCTGTTTTTTTTTTATAAGCAGATTGCCAGAACTTTCTTCGAAGGCACCTCTCAGTAGACTTGAACTTTCAACCTTTCAGTTAGCAGCCTAGCATGTTACTGTTTGCACCACCCAGGGACTCCAGAAGGTGCCTACCTGTCCGCAGTTGATATCTATACTCTAGAAAGATATATAGGCTTCAAGCTTCAGGCAGACTGAGGGACAGTCACCAAGCATTTGTTGAACAAATGTATGTGTTAAGTATTATATTAAGCACCATTTGAGATTTCCAAAGAAACGTAACTAGGGACTTAAACCTTATAGGGGAAATAAACTACCCTCCATGAGAAGTTAGTGCTTCCAGAAGACTTCTTGGTGAAGCTGAGATTAAACTAGGCTTGAGAAGCTGGGAAGATACGGATGGCTAAGACTGCTCAGGTGGGCATTTGGCAGATCCCTTTTGAGCAGTCATTTCACTGGCTTAGTTGGAAAAAACATTGGTTCCAGAATGGCCCACTCCAGGCTGCAGTTGCAGAATAATCTCCCTGCAACCTGTCCTGAATCAGTCAAGTCACCTGGTCTGAAAATAACCAACTTTCTCACTCCCTTAAGAACATCGCTGGGAAACACTGGGGTGAAAGATTGACTTGGAAATAGCTAGGGTCCTGGCCCTGGAATTTTCTGACAAGATGAATTCAGGAAAAGTAAATTAATCTTTGTAGCAGGGTCAGCTACGGAATTGTGAAAGAATGCTGGCCTTCATTGCAGGAAGGGAACGTGCTCGAAAGCAGCTTCCATGAGGGCTTGGGCTCCAGGAAACACTGTATCCCGGCCTCTGCTCCACCCTCCCTCTCCACCTGGCCATTAGACAGGGAGGGGGCGGGAAGGAGACTCCTCTGCTTTCTCTTCTGTGCTGCTCTGACCAGCGAGTGCTCTTGTTTACAGAAATCTTCACCTTATTTGCACATAGAAAGAATTAAGTCTGGTAATATTTTGTTTCAGTAGAACTGAATCCAGGTGCATCTTGGGAAATTCTAAAATTCAGCATAAGGAAAATGGATTAAATTATACTTGACTCAAGCAAGAAAATGAAAAAAAATAAAAAACAACAATCCAGAGTCCAAGAACTAGCCTCCTTCTCTTTTCATCTTAATCAAGAACGAGCCCAGGAAACTTAGGAAATGTTGATGTTTAACCAATGTATTTCACTATATTATAATCATACTTTAGTTCATTTTGGACTGGGTTCCTAATACCTGGTATAGTCAAACTTGACACCAGAAAACAGGAAACTTATTCTAGGAAAAGCAAATCAGCTGCTTGCACTGGAATCAAGATGTCCTGGGAACCATTCACTAAGCCCTACAGTCTCGGGAGGTTGTGGGTGTGATCAAGTCTCCTGAAGCAAAAATCAGCACCGTCGTCTGACAGTAGATACAAGAGTAAAGCAAGAAGTAATTTTCCCATAGGTGAGGCTTAAGTTTTTTTCATGGAATCTTCAGCAGAGACCAAAACCCTAGAGACGGGAAAGATACCCCAGCAAGAGCAATGAACTGTGTTCTAAGCTAAAGGCTTAGAAAATCTAACTGATTTTCTTAAAGGATCCATTTTTATGTTAAACACAGAAAAGTGTAAGCCCTAAAATGCATCTGAATTACTAGCTTAGTGTAATTAAGAAAGAAAAAAAAGAGATGACCTATTGATTTATCACTCACATTTAATAAGTTCTTCTTCAGATTACTCAACAGGCTGTGGAACCTCAAGGAGGCAGGGTTAAGTGGATATAACATTGGACAGGAACACGTAGGCTCAGTTTGAACAGCTCTCTCGGGTGGCTAACGGTGCTGCTCCCTCAGGGAAGGAGAGGACTGAAGCTATGTAGATATAGTGATAGTTATATACAGATACAGTTATGCAAACTTTGTAATAAAGAGATTTTGCCAGTTCTCACCAGGCATCCAGGATCTGAACATTTTTTGTCCTTAAGATGGCATGTAAAAAATATTTTAAAATTACCTGTGACATATAGCAATATAAAACATTTTAAATTATTATATACTCAAATCTGTTTGCTTTTTTTACTTTATGGTTTCCAAAATTTCTAAAAACAAAACAACAAAATTCCCAACTCTGAAACTTTCTACTAAATTTTCTCCTAATTTTTTTTTTTTTTTTTACATTTAAGTCTAATTGCATCTGGAGTTTTTGTCTGTATATGGTGTGAGAAGGAGTGTAACTTTTTCCCATAGGGAAATATTTAGTTATGCCAGCATTATTTATTAAACTAGTCTTTTTTCCCCCTGAATTGATGTATTACTTTCATCATATATCAAGTTGTTATATATTCTTAGAGTTATTTCTGGATTCTGTGCACTTCAACTGATCAAAGGATATTTGTTGCAGTATTGTTTATATTCACAAAAACTAGAAATAATTAACATGTACATCAGTAGTGGAAATGATAGGTAAATTGTTTAACAGCCATATCCCAGAATATTATTTAACTAGGAAGAAGAACGAATTAATTTATAAATATTGTCCTGGACAGAGATAACTATGAACACTATGTGTTGCTTTTTTTTCCTAAATTTTATTTATTTTGTTGTTGTGGTTGAGACTATACACAGTAAAACATACACCAATTCAACAGTTTCTACATGTACCATTAGTGACATTGATTACATTCTGTGAGTTGTGCAACCATTCTCATCCTCCTTTTCTATGTTATTCCTCCCTCATTAACATAAACTCACTGCCCCCTAAGGTTCTTATCTAATCTTTTTCAAGTTGCTGTTGTCAATTTGATCCCATGTAAATAGTTCTTAAAAGAGCATAATGTTCACGGCAGACATTTTTTCACTAGTTAAGCTAAACTGTTGCTCAGTTTTAAGATGACTTTAGGGGATATTTTTGGTTTAAAGTTTAAAGGTTATCTCAGGGGAATAGTTTCAGGGGCTCATCTACCCTCCATGGCTCCAGAAAGTCTAGAGTCCATGAAAATGCTAAATTCTGTTCTGCGTTTTCCCCCTTTTGATCAGGATTCTTCTGTGGAATCCTTGATCAAAATATTCAGTAATGGTAGCCAGGCATCATCCAGTTCTTCTAGTCTCATGGCAAAGGAGGCAGTTGTTCATGCAGACAATTAGCCACACATTCCAAATCCTCCTCCTATTCCTAACTCTCCTTCTTCCTCAGTTGCTCCAGGTGAATAGAGACCAATTGTTGTGATTTGGATGGCCACTTGTAAACTTTTAAGACCCCAGGCACTACATAATGAACTAGGAGGTAGAACAGAAGCACTAAACATGTTATTAGGCCAATTAACTGGGATGTCCCATGAAACCATGACCCCAACCCTCCAAACTAAGAAACTAAATCCCATGCGGCATTTCGTTGTACATAAGCAGCCTCAGCAGTGACTCTTCTTTTTTTTTCTGTCATTGCTGTAGTAAATATATCTATCACACAACTTTTGTCAATTTAAATTTTTACAGGTGTACAATTTATTGACTGCAATTACAATAATCGGCTGTGCAACCTACCCTTAATCAATGTGAATTTTCCATCACTGTTAACCCCCCTTTTCTGCCTCCCTCCTACCCCTGGCAATCCGCTAACAAACTTTGGTTTCTATGCTTTTGCCTATTCTTGGCTTTTTATTATTGAAGTCATATAATATTTGTCCTTTTGTGATTGACTTATTTCACTCAGCATGATGTCTTCTAGCTCCATCCATATATCAAGACTTCATTTCTCCTGCTGAGTAGTATTCCATGGTATGCATTACCACATTTTGTTTATCCATTCATCTGATGATGGGCATTTAGGTCATTTCCACCTTTTGGCTATTGTGAATAGTGCTGCAATGAACATTGGTGTAGCATTCTGTAAGTTTTGATGCTAGTACTTTCTTTCTCTCCCCAGAAGATATCAACAGAAGGCTTTTATTTTTCAGACAATGACCAGGATATTACTTCCTCAAATGGCCCTTAAATGACTTTTTGATTGGAAACATCAAGAGACTGCAGTTGTCCAGCCGTGTCACTAGGGATAATATCCAATTCATTGATACACAGGCAGGAAAACTATGTCACAACCACCAGCTGGCCAACAGCAATTGAAAGATGCTGTGCTGATTACAAGAAGCATTCCAACTTTAGAAGTGTTAAAACGTGGAAGGAAGAAGTCCATCTTAGAACTGACGAATAGAGTGAAACATTAATAAAAATAGTAAATACCTTAAAAAGCATTCAGCAGAAGTTTTCGGTGTCACAGGTGCGGACATTGCCACACCCATAACCCCTTGGCACTTCACTGTTCCAGCATATATCAACTGTGTCCTATGCTCAGTCTCTGTCTGCTCACAGGACAGACCAAAAATTCTGCAGAGCTGATACTCCTGGAAGCAGCTGCCAGCCAATGATGGGTTCAAGGATGAATGTATCAGCTCCCTCGCCCTTCAAGGGGGCAACTCTGACGCTTGTTCCTCATTGTCTCTCTGAGTTCCCCAGTGAGATTGAGGCCCAATTGTCCACAGAGTAGCCTGCTCAAAAACACAATCTTGATTGGCCTCCTTTTCTTTCCTGTACCCCTTCTCCACTCTCTTACTGGTGCTTCCCAGAATCTCCTTCCAAATAAACTACTTGCACTCAAACCCTTGTTTCAGTGTCTGCTTCTGGGGGAACACAACTTAGACCAGGAAGAAATCCTATCAAAGGACCTTGTAGTATTTCGCCATTATCTCACACAAAATATTTATGAGTATCACTCCACCTCAACATTACATCTCCCTTTCCTGGCTGATAAAGAGAGCCCAAAAGCTGCCTCCTCCTAACCTCTCCTGCAGTTCATGCTTGGTCTTCACTTTGACTTCCCAGCTTTTCCTCACCCCTGCCCATTCCACCACCACACCATCCCATTCCTCCCCATTATACCACATCACTTCTTTTCTCTTCAGTGCCTCCAAGTACCACATTGTGGGATGCGATGAGCAGAAAATTCTCTGTACAGAGCCTGACCCCCTGTGGTGAAGAAGAGGTGTGTTCACAAGTTAAAAACAAAACACTAAATTAAATTAAATAATATTAAATGAATAAGTAATTGTATCTCTAAGACACTCATATATACTGATCAACATATGTCAGAGATGTGAAGAATGTCTCAGAAAGCAGGAAAAGTCTGCATGTAGCCTACTAACAGACAAATCTCCACTAGTCAACTACTGTTATAAGAAGGTATGGAGATACAAAGATATCAAAAAGCAAAGGTACCTTTTCAGCTGGAGGTGTGGGAAAAAAGAGAAAGGAAAAAACCCTGAAAAGTTAAAATATTTCTTATCCTCTGTTTCTTCAGTTTGGAGAAAATATTGAGGTGGTCAAGCATTTCATTCTACTTGGCTCATCATTCAATGACCATGGAAGCAGGCATCAAGAAATCAAACGACATATTGTGTTGTATAAATCTGCTGCAAAAGATCTCTTCAAAGTTCTAAAAAGTGAAGATGTCACTTTGATGACTAAGGTGCACCAGGCCAAAACCAAGGTCTTTTCAATCACCTCACATGCACACAAAAGTTAGACAATGAAAGAAGAAGACAGAAGAATCGATGCATTTGAACTGTGGTATTGGCAAAGAATATGGATTATATCATGATCTACCAGAAGAAGGAACAAATTAGTCTTAGAAAGAATGTACCTTAGAAGCGAGGATGGTGAGACTTCATCTTGCTTACTTTGGACCCATCATCAGAGAAAAAACAATCCCTAGAAGAGGACGTCATGGATAGTAAATGTCAGTGAAAAATGAAGAAAATTCTCAGTGAGATGGATTGATACAGTAGCCTCAACAATGGGCTGAAACATATCAGAGATTATGGAGATAGCACAAGACAAGGCAACATTTTGATCTCTTATACATAAGGTCACCATAAGTCAGAGCTGACTCGCTGGCAACCAGCAATAACAACCTTCTGCAGCTCTACTCAGCCTGAGTGGTCATAAACAGAAAATATATGAACTATATCAAATAGCCACTGAGACACTCTACATGCAAGCTCAGCGGCCAACATTAGGTCTCGCTATGAAGCAGCAGTAACATTCATAGAGGACAAAAGCCATTCAGAGCAGGGACTTTTGTTTATGCTTGTATTATGCCTTCTACAGCTCTGATTAAACATGCACACGTAAGGGTTAATCAAGGTTACATGGGCTATTTTGCATCTTTTCCTCCCGTCTAACAGAAGAGGAAAATGTCATAGAAAGAGTGACTATCAAACACATTTAGTTAGAAATAACTCATTAAAACAAAAGATTAAAGCAAATATCTTTTCGTTATAATGATCCAGTAACATAAAAGGACACAAAATTAAAAGCACACAATAGCTTATTGCTGCACCTAAGCCAAAGGTAGTGATGTGTATTGAATTATTAAGTAAGCAGTTGTGATAACCTGCGATGTTGAAGAGAATGTCGCGTCAGTGAAGCCGAAGGCCTGCCTGCTGCCTTGTGTCCTTCTCAGGAGCTGCCCTAGAGGATTACACTTCACTGCTGTTGTTGCCGGCAGCACAGATGGGTTTGACCGCACAGATGGGCTTGCCCACAAGTGCCATCTTTAACAAAAGAACAACATGTATTTATTCAAAAACTTTTTTGTTAAAAAGAAACAACAAAAAACTTTGCATTTCCACCCCACCAGGGAATAGAGTTTTAATGAACACACGAAACATCTAGGTGACATCTTTATCAGCCCTCATAAACCTTGATTGAATACACAGCGATAAGGCCTGTTTAAACTGTCCTCCTCCTGATAACAGGCCTGGAGTCAGCCCCAGCCTTAGCAACCGGCCAGGAAAAGAGGCCTCTCCAAAACCCAGTGTGCAGGCCGTTAGGGGCAGGGAGCTGGCAAACACGCTAAAGCTCTGGCAGCTGGTTTACGTGGGGGGTGGGTAGGTGGGTGCAGGCTCTTTCCCCCTGGTTTTTCGAGGCCTGCAGCTCTCAGGACAATTTCTTTAGCACCAGCTTGGGAGCATGGGGGCAAGGAAGAGGCTGGAGAGAAAAGGGTGCTTTAAGCACTAGTGACCTTTAGCATTTACATCTGCAAACACAGAGAACTCAGGGGGAGAGGTTTTAAGGGATTTTGGTATGGCCGGCTCTGGTTTTCTTTTTAGCGGTGTCATAAATGAGTGAATGGTACAGACATCTGAAAAGAAAAGGGAGCCATGGGTGTTTCCGACTAAGCTTAAAGTCTGATTCCTATAGCCATTTCCTTTTGATTGTGTCCTAGCACGCCCTGGCATGGTCAGTTTCCAATCACAGCTTACATGTCCCATCCCCTATCCCTCCTGCCTTCCCCATCCAGAGCCCACAGCAGCCCCACAGGCTGCAGTGGCCAGCGTGGCAGAGGCTGCAATTCTTCAAAACAGGGAAGGATCATGGCTCAGCCTCCTACCCAGAGAAGGAAGCCATTTCATCAGTGGAGGCAGCCTGAAGGTCCATTTCATGTAGACTGTGCTGTACTGGAAAGCTCTGGGCTGGGATCTGGGATCCCTGGTTCTAGTCCCCACCCTCTCCGACTAACTGGCAGGCCTTGGGTGCTGCTTATAACTTTTCTGGGCCTCAATTTCTTCATATGAAAGAGGAGACAGTTGGACTTAAGGATCTTCCAGATGTCTTTCAGATCTAAAAGCAAATGATTGCATTGAAGAGCTTTTTTATTGAATAAAATTTAATGACCAAAATGGGTTATCTTACAGGTCAGGACTAAGTACACAGTATGTCATTTCCTACACCAATAAGATATAAGTTTTTGCAATAGCCTCTGACACATGGATGACAATAAAATTCTGTCCCCACCCCATGGGACATGCCTCCAGTGAAGGCAAAGCTGAACCCCTAAGATGTCTTCCTGAAGGTCACTAGCCTAGAGCTCTGGCAGAAGAGTAGTGGGAGGAAGTTTTGCAGCTGGGAAATTCCACCGTTCTATGGAAAACACCTGGCCTCCGTGATGCCCAGGGACTGATCTCTTCAGATGAGTTGGCAAAAGAACTCGAGTTCTTCCGACCCGGGAGGTAAATAGGAAGTAAGGCCATCTCTAGGGAAACCAGACTTTAGGATAATAACCTGTCATCTCAGCTATACCCAGCACATGCTCCATGCCAGCGGTCCCTTGAACAACTATTTACATGAAATTTTATATTTGTACAGTGGTTCCCATCACTTTACCATAAGTCTAATTCCCACAGCAACACTATGATTAATATTGTTATTTGAGATTTTTTCATAAAGAAGGAATTTTATGCACAGAGAGAGAGCAAGAGAAGTGACAACACCAGTAGGTACTGAGGCACGGACTCTCGTTTTATCGGTGACAGCTTTACTCTGTGTACACTGGGTATTGTCTAAAACCCTAACCAGCACATTAGATGTGATGACTATGGTTTTGCTTTTGAAGATGAGTCAGAATAGCTGCAACCCCAAGTGCCTATGGCAATCTCATGTGGTCACCAAACACAGGAGATCCTGGGAAGCTCGCAGTGGACAGAGGACCTGGGATCCATTCTGCAGAATGGAAGGGCAGAAACCAGATTTTCACCCAGAGACCATCCTCTCATCACACTCAAGCATGAAACCAAAGTCAAGCTTCATCCTAAAGTGAAAGAAGAAGAAGACTTCAGGAAGCACCAACTGATCCAATACTGTTTTCAAATGCTCCCCCTTGCACTCTGAGAGCCTGCCTCTTCCCATACCAATTCTAGACTCAGGGTGACCATATAATTTATTATCCAAACAAGGGCACTTCTAAGAAGGACAGGGGGCCTTATTAATAATTACAACAGACATCAACTGAGACTGTCCCAGGCTAACAGGACATCTGGTCACCCTATCTACATACCCAAAGGACACTATGACATTCATTTCTATTCCTTAGAAGCCATGCTCACATATCTCAACCTAGATTATTTTTCCAGACTTGCCTCTTCTCAATGAAAGTTCAGTATGTCCAGGTCTTGACTATTATAATTTTTATCCATTCCTTCCTTTAGCAAATAATTGTTGAGCACCTACTATGTTACAGGTAACTTGCTGGTCCCCTGCCCTCAAGGAGCTTGTAGTTTAGCAGCTCATAGATTGGGATTAGAATCCTGGCTTCACCTTGAGCACAGCACTTAGAACAACAGTGCCTGGCACAGATGAAGTGCTGGGGAGGCGCTATTGTAATCAACAAGAGCCATCTCATTTCTAACCTCACCATTTCTTTCCTAGTGATTATTCCTCCTATAGAAGTAGGCTCAGTCCACAAGGCACTCACTTTATTCATTCAGCTCACCAAGTGGCCTCTAGATGTGAGGAACTGGGAAAGACACCGAAAGCATAAACAGTGTAAATCTCTGCCTCTCGAGAATATTATAATGAACGGAAGAGGGAAGATAGTCACATTGGAAATGAAAAGAACACATGCTCCATGCCAGTCACTTCCCTTAAACATTTACATAGAATTTGATATTTGTAAAGTGGTTTCCCATCACTTTACCATTAAGTCTACATCCCAACTACACCACTATGGCTAATATTGCTACTTACAGTCTTTTATAAAGCAGGAATTTTATGTACAGAGAGTATTACACACAAGTATTAAAAAAAATTAACTCAAAACAGATAAGTGACCTAAATATAAAGAACTAAAACCATAAAACTCTTAGAAGAAAACACAAGGGTAGAGCTTTAAGACCTTGTTTTTGACAATGGATTCTTACATTTGACACCGAAAGCACAAGCAACAAAAAACAAAACAAATAAATTGGACTTCACCAAAATCAAAAACTTTTGTGGACTTTTTTTTAATTGAGAAAATGAACAGACAACCTATTGAATGGGAGAAAATATTTGGGGACCTCATATCTGGTAAGGGTTTAATATCCATAATATATAAAGAACTCAATAACTCAACAACAAAAATGGCAAAGGACTTGAATAGACAGTTCTCCAAAGAAGATATACAAACAGCCAATAAGCACATGAAAAGATGTTCAGTGTTATTCGTCACTAAAACACGTTGCCATCGAGTCCATTCCAACTCATAGTGACCCTATAGAACAGAGTAGAACTGCCCCATAGGGTTTCAAAGGAGTGGCTGTTGGATTCCAACCACCGGCCTTTTGGTTAGCAGCTGTAGCTCTTAACCACTGCACCACCAGGGCTCCATTAGTCATTAGGGAAATGCAAATAAAAGCCACAATGACATATTACTTCACCCCCACTAGGATAGCTATTATCAGAAAAATGGAAATAACAAGTGTTGGCAAGCATGTGGAGAAATTGGAATCCTTGTGCATTGCTGATGGGAGTGTAAAAATGATGCAGCCCCTATGGAAAACAGTTTAAGAATTCCTCAAAAAGTTACACATAGAATTACCTTATGATCCATCAATTCCACTCCTAGGTATATACCCTAAAGACTTGAAAGCAGGGATTCAAACAGATACTTGTACATCAATGTTCATTGCAGCATTATTCTCAATAGCCAAAACATAGAAACAACCCAAGTGTCCGTCAACAGATGAATGGATAAATAAAATGTGGCATAATACAATGAAATAATATTCAGTCATAAAGAGAAATGAAGTTTAATACATGCTATGACGTGGATGAACCATGAAAACATTATGCAGAGTGAAACAAGTCAGATATAAAGAGACAAATGGTTTATGATCCCACTTACGTGAAATATCTAGAATAGGCAAATGTACGTAGATAAAAGTTTATTAGTAGTTACCAGGGGCCAGAGGGAGGTGGGAATGGGTAATTATAGTTGAAGGAGTACGGAGTTTCTGTTTGAGGTGGTGGAAAACTTTTTGAAATGGATAGTGGTGATGGTTGTACAACATGGTGAATGTAATTAATGTCACTGAATTGTCCACTTAAAAATGGTTAAAATGATCATGGAAGCCCCACAGACACATCCAAACTCCCTGAGGGATTGAATTGCTGGGCGGAGGGCTGTAGGGACCATGGTCTCGGGGAACATCTAGCTCAACTGGCATAACACAGTTTATAAAGACAATGTTCTACATTCTACCTTGGTGAGCAGTGTCTGGGGTCTTAAAAGCCTGTGAGCGGCCGTCTAAGATACTCCACTGGTCTCATCCCTCCGGGAGCATGGGAGAATGAAGAGAACAGGATACAAGGAAAAGATTAGTCCAAAGGACTAATGGACCACAGCTACCAAGGCCTCCACTGGACTGAGTCCAGTACAGCTAGATGGTGCCCGGCTCCCACCACTGACTGCTCTGACCAGGATCACAACAGAGGGTTCTGGACAGAGCTGGAGAAGGATGTAGAACATAATTCTAACTCACAAAGAAAAGACCAGATTTACTGGCCTAAAGGAGACTGGAGAAACCCCAGACACCCTTTTAGCTCAGTGGTGAAGTTATCTCCGAGGTTCACCCTTCAGCCTGGGAGTGGACAGCCCCGTAGAACCAAATGGGACTAATGAGGTACAGTAGTCCAGCAACAAGGGCCAGAAGGCAGAAGGGGACAAGGAAGCTGGTGATAGGGAACCCAAGGTTGAGTAAGGATATTGTTGATGTGTTGTGAGATTGTTAACCATTGTCATAGGGCAACATTTGTAGTAACTGTTAAATGAAAAACTATTTTGTTCTGTAAGGCTTCATCTTAAGTGAGAATAGCAGCACAATTGGAAGAGTGTAGTCAATGTCACTGAACTGTGCATGTAGAAATTTTTGAAATGATGTTATCTTTGGCTATGTGTATTTTCACCAAAAAAAAGGTTCAGAAGTTAGAGGGTTGACATGTTGTGGGGTTGTTAACCAATGTCATAAAACAACATGTGTACTACTGTTTCATGACAAACTATTTGTTCTGTAAGCCTTCACCTGAAGTACAATAAAAAAAAAAAATGGTTAAAATGACAGTTTGTTACATATATTTTACCACAATAAAAAAATTTTTAAAGCAAGGCAATGATTAGTAACTGCTAAACATTAGGATCATCTGGAGAGCTTTTTTAAAAAGCAAGGAACCTACGACTCACCATGAAATGAGACTTTCTAGGGGGTAAAGTAAATAACACATAACATTAATGAAACAAGTTCTTCACTTGTCAGTGGATGGTACAAAAATAAGCTGTGGATCCTTTGGCAATGCTCAGGAATAGAGCAGCAGCTAAGTTTATTTGCATGTTAACTATGTGCCAGATATTGTACCAAGAGTTCCATTAGTTGACTTGGTCCAAAGGACTTAAGCTGGGACTGTGCAGGATGGTGGGGTTGATCCAGATTGACAAAGAGAGAAACAGGACCTTCCGTGACACACAGTACTGGAGGTGGAATGTGCATTTTTGGATGGGGGACAAATAGAAAAATGGCCCAATTTAAAAGTAAAACAATTTTGTTGTTGTTGTTTATTTTATGGTAGTTCACTTCACATGTCCTCTCTGGCCATAGGTATTACCGAAAGAGTGCATCCATCCAAAAAAGGGAAGATTTTTGTCTTAAATTGCAAAATATAAGGCTTAAATTGCAAAATAGAAAGCATGCAGCCCCACATTCTCACTTGGTGGAGCTTTGTGTAACCAACTACATTCATTACACAAGCTGCAGCGAGACTCCATGGAAAATAAGACAGGAGTGGGTCTGAGCAGATTACGTCCCTTTGCCCCTCCTATCTCCTGACCTCTGCTGTGCTTCCAGCAAAACCAGCAGCCAGCTCTTAGGGACCAGCCTGGAAGCAGCACTTAGGATTATTTAATTTGACTTTTAGATAAACAAGAATAAAAGAACAACAATGAGAGAGAGAGAACATTAGTTTTTAAATTCCAAAAATACAACAAAAACATTGCCCCGTAGCCATGCACAGCATGGCTCTCGCTAAGAGAAGGTCTATGAACTGTGGTGTTAGTTAGAAATGGAACAACTGTGAGAAAGCCAAGATTATACAGACAGGAAATAAACCCATCATGTCACACCACAGGGTTTTTTCTTTTTATAGAGATAAAAATTCTTCATTGAGCCTTATTTCAGGGAAACCCAAATCTCTCTCCATCCCCCCACACACAGAAGGCCGGGTTAGACAGACTGGCATTTCTTGACTTGTAGACAACTGTTTCCAGTCTCCTACAATGGGTAAGAGCCTATTCAAGGCAAGCGGTGGAGGCGAGGAGACCAACATATGCCCCCGGGGAGACAGTGTTTCAATTCAGGATTTGCATTTTTTCTACAATCTTCTGTTGCAGTCTGAATTTTTTCCCATCCTCTCACCTTGCTTAAAATGTCCAGGATAACACATCAGCGCTACAATCCTCATTTATTGTGCCAATCTGTCCTAAAGCCTGTCAGTGGTCAGGAGATCACCCTGCAGCCTCTATTAATAACCAACACTTGAATTTCACTGTATAGACTACAGAGTCTGTAAATTCTCTCACTTGATCTTCACAGCAATCTTCTGAATTAACTATTATCATTATCCCCATTTTACATATAGGAAGACTGAGGGTCGTAGAAGTTAAGTGGATCAGTAAAGGCCACTGGTAAATTTGGCACAAAGTATCCATTCTAAATCCCATTTCTTTCCCCTAAAGTGCTTTATTCTGCCTCTTTTGGGGGATATTTAATTCTTTTCACTCACCTTGGGGTGAGTAGGATGAGAAAGAAGCCACACTCAGTGAATTCATTTTGTTGCCCTTTGTTTGCTTCAAGGGACATATCTAACGCTTGTACTAACAACTAAAAGTATCTGAAAACTTGGTCTCTCTTTCACGCATTCATTCCCTCCCTTTTTAACATGGAGGGCTGTGTTGACTCTACTTGCTAATCGCTTATACTCAAGCGGCCTGTCCATGTGTGGCTGCCTCTCAGAGGGGATCCCTCCCTCTCCCTACACAATGATGAATCATCCCAGAAGTGCGATGGACCAACTTCAGGAGCCAAAAGAACAAAAACTCAGTGAATTTAGTAATCCTGAAAAAAAAAAACTCCAAGTATTATCAAGGGTCAGGCCCAAGCACGGAGACACTGCAGACTCTTTTGTGCGATGGAATTCCCATGGAGACCGTCAGCGTCCTCACAGGGTTTCCAGTATGTAATGTCTTACAGATTTCAGGGCTGGCCTCTGACAGCTCTGACATATCTGAACTGAGGCTAACCTCAGCTAGTTACTTGAAAGCCTGATAAGTTATACTGTACCTGTCAAAGCCTCTCCCAACTACAAGTTTCTCCCCTTCTCCAATGGGGCCAAAAAAAAAAAAAAAAGAATGAAAGTGTATCTTCTTCATTTGACTAGCATAACCTTCTCTGAATATTATAATTGCTATTACTCCAAATCCTAATTCATAACAAAAAGAAATATAGACTGCTTATTTGAAGGGAAAACATATCAACCTCACTTCTTCCAACTTTGTAAGAATTGTTGGCCTCTTTTAGAATTTATGAGCTTCGAGCTGGGTAGGACAGAGAAGAAGTGATGTCCACAGTGTCAAGAAATGAAAAATATCAATTTGCCCTTCCAAAACTTCAACATGTTCTCTCTAATATTCTCCACAGTGAAGTCATTTCCCTGCAAATTACTACCGTCTATCACTCATGAGAAGTAACAGAGAACACTCGCCCCAGTCCCAAATGCCATCCAAATGACTGTATGCAATGCTAGCCTCTTAGGCAGTATCTAGTGTGGGAACCTTAAAGAGATGACAAGAAATCTTTCCGGAAAGACAGTGGAAGAAAGGAGGAGCCCACCTGCCCTCTCATCTGTCCCCAGTCCTAACTAGTGAAGAGATTGTACTTGAGGATTACAAAACGTTTTAGAAATACAGTTTACCCATGGCCAGTCAGGCATTACAACAATCATTCATTAGATCATTAAACATTTTGGGAAAAGGAATACATGAAAATGCTAAAATCATAAACAACAATTTCTACCCTTTTGTTAATTATCTGCTGTTATAAGACCTTTAAAAGAAACCTTTTGTCTTTTTGTCACAATTCTTTAAAATTCTGTACAAAAAAGAGGAGAATCTCCACCTTCCTTTCAAAAGCACTCAGACAGAAAGTAATTTTTTGTTTGTTTTATTGTTGTGCTTTAAGTGAAAGTTTACAATTCAAGTTAGTCTCTCATACAAAAAACTATACATACACTGTTATGTGACCCTAGTTGCTCTCCCTATACTGTGACAGCACACTCCTCCTTTCCACCCTGGATTTCCCATGTCCATTCAACCAGCTCCTGACTCTCTCTGCCTTTTCATCTCACCTCCAGACAGAAGCTGCCCGTTCAGTCTCATGTATCTACTTGAGCTAAGAAGCACAGTCTTCATGAGTATCATTTTATGTCCCATAGTCCAATCTAATCTTTGTCTGAAGAGTTGGCCTCAGGAATGATTTTAGTTTTGGGCTAACAGAGAGTCTGGGGGACATGTCTTCCGGGGTTCCTCCAGTCTCAATCAAACCATTAAGTCTGGTCTTTTTACTAGAATTTGAGTTCTGCACCTCACTTTTCTCCTGCTCCGTCAGTGACTCTCTGTTGTGTTCCATGGCAGGGCGGTCATTGGTGGTAGCCGGGCACCATCTAGTTCTTCTGGTGTCAGGCTGATGGAGTCTCTGGTTTATGTGGCCTTTTCTGTCTCTTTGGGCTAATACTTTCCTTGTGTTTTTGGTGCTCTTCATTCTCCTTTACTCCAGGTGGGTTGGGACCAATTGATGCATCTTAGATGATCGCTCACTAGCTTTTAAGACCCCAGACACAGGAAGTAATTTTAAAACACTATCATAATATAAGGAATTGCATAAATGCCAAGTCAAACTGCAAACGATGTATTTCTGAGCAAATAAAATCGTCCCAGCTAGACAAATATAATTACAAAACGAAAACTTCTCAAGAGTGCTTTCAGGTCAGGTCAGTACATACATACCGATCGTCTTATATACACCAGGGACATAGGGATGCAGAAGATACAGCTCCTGCCCTCTAGAAGCTTCAACTCAAGATACCTGACTTTCATGACGATTTTCTATTTTTCTTAGTTAGTACAAAATACATGAATATGTTCTCATTGTAAAACTTTGAACAAAAAAGTTTTTCAAAGTACCCCCTTTTGCCCACACTTACCCCTATTTCCCATCAGACCTGCTGCCTTCCCCAGAGGTAAGCCCTGTTCACTATTTGGTGTGTGCCTTGCTAGGCCATGTTCTGGACATTTACATACATGTATGTATATAGTATCTGACTTTTTAAATATACAATTTCTTACTCAAGGATTAAGGTATTTAACCTGAGGCACTTAAATATTAATTTGAACCTCTAGATAAGAGTTTAATCTCTGCAGCTGCCTTGGGCCCCTTTCGCAGCAGAAGCAAACTCCAGGGTAATTACAAAAGAAATCAGTTTCTACAGTTAACTCTCAATTATCCAGGTAATGATTTTCCAGTCCAGGAATTCCTCAGCCCTTTCAGCTTCTGTAATTATTTTGGGGTACCCATATTTTGGCCATTTCACCTCTCATTTGTGCCCCACCCAGAAAGCAAACTGGTGAGATAATAGTTGTTACCGCTCCACTGCCAACCTAAAGGTTAGTGGTTCGAACCCACCCAGCTGCACCGCAGAAGAAAGGCCTGGTGATCTGCTTCCATTAAGATTACATACAGCCAAGAAAATCCTGTAGAGCAGTTGTACTCTGTAACACATGAGGATCACCATGAGTCGGAATTAACAACAACAATTAGTCCTTTCCATCAGTGAGTTCAAAAGCAGAGAAGCTGGAAACCGATTGTCTAAAATAAGATTTGAGTTGATCCACAAATTCCACTGATTCATACCCCACGGCACCCTTCCTCCACTGCCCACAAACTCCAGAGGTGACCAAGGCTTGGCTTCAGCTGAGATTTATAGGGGAACATATCTGGATTTCCCTCTTTACCCTGTCTGCTAATGTCCAGTTGGCTGACGTTCAGGGCAAGGTGCCAGGCCTGTGTTTTGGGGAAGGATCATCCAGAGAGATAGGGGCCGATGTGATTTGGCGGCCGGATGAGATCTGGCATGTGTTTTTACGTGCTGTGGTGTTATGTTTCTTAGAGTCAGTACACGCACTTACAAGGCTGTTCATCATCATCACAAAGTATTCAGGCAGCACCTACTTGGCACCAGCGGCTTTCGACTGTCTCTTTAAAATAATATTTTACTGAGAGGCCCAGGAAACGCATAATGGAGTGGCACTGCATGGTACTGATATGTTATGCTGACCCTGGCATTTCACGGAAAATTAGGATATTTTCCTGTTTCTGACAGTCAGAAAGAATCCTGGAAAGACATAAGGTACATTTTATAATTGTTTTTCACTTACTCAGTAAAAACAATGGCAAGCACATATTTGAAATGAAACAGTATTTCTTGAACCAGAAAAAAATAAAGCAGGAAAACAGAAGAAAATCAGTATGAGAATTTACTCTTAACTCTTTTACTCTTTGCCTTTCTTGCTTTCTTATATGTTTTACAAACGAGGAAGAAGAAAATTCGCCACCAGTGTTTGGAGCAAAACTGTCTTGCCTGCTGCTTACAAATCTTTTCAGGAATAATTTCCACACCAGACTGGGAGTCCTGGTTTGTGATAATAGATTCTGGTGGCAGGTTTTTTGAAGAGCTGTCTCTCTGCTGTAGGGTGAAACCCCAGCATTTCAGTTAACCAATTGTACTATTATTTTGCTGTCAATAGAACAGATGCCCATGTATCACTCAAGAGACTAATGGGATCCCAATTTTTTAAAAACATTTTTTTAATGATAATCTGTGTGTGTGTGTGTATGCGCATGCTTTAAGGGAAGGTTTACAGAGCAAATTAGCTTCCCATTCAAGAGTTTATACACAAATTGTTCCATGACATTGGTTGCAATCCCCTCAATGTGTCAGCACTCTCCCCATTATCACCCTGAGTTGCTCACTTCTGTTTGTTCGGTTTTCCTGCCCCTTCCTGCCTTCTCATCTTTGCTTTTGAGTATATGTGTCCTTTTGGTCTCATGTAGAAGATTGTTCTAAGGATCACTTTCCTCGTGGGTGTTATTATTTATTTGTAGGCCTCTCTAGTATTTGGCTGAAAGGTGATCTCCAGGAATGTCTTCAGTTCCAAGTTAGAAGGATGTCTAAGGGCTATAGTCTTGGAGGTTCCTCCAGTCTCTCTCAGACCAGAGAGAATTTGAATTTGAATTTTGTTCTACATATTTTTTTCCCACTCTAGCCAGGACCTTCTATTGTGATCCCAGTCAGAGTGGTCAGTAGCAGTAGCTGGGCACCATCTAGTTCTTCTGGTCCCAGGCCAGTGGAGGCTGTGGCTTCTGTGGTCCCTTAGTCCTCTGGAGTAATTGTTTCCTTAAGTCTTTGGTTTTCTTCATTCTTCTTTGCTCCAGATGGAAAGAGACCAATAGTTGTATCTTAGCCACTCACAAGGTTTTAAGACCCCAGACACTACTCACGAAAATAGGATGTAGAATGTTTTCTTTATGAACTATGTCATGCCAATTGACCTAGATGGTCCCCAAGACTATGGTCCTTAGCATTCAAGCCCAGCTCAGTGCCTTGAGGTGTTTGGATATGTCTAGGCTGGTTCCATGACTATGCCTCCTGTGTACTCTATTATATATATGTTGTATACATGCAGCACATACAAATATGTATGTAGAAATATCCACAGCCAAACCTATACATGCACGTGGGCATACTCCCATAGGCCGTCCCACACCTATTCAGCATACATATCTACCTATGTATTCACTCACAATTTATTGTTTGTTATTACTGTTGTTGCTGGATTGTGTATGTCATAGTATTTATCTTTGTTGCCTTTATTCTTGTGTACCTCTCAGTGACTTCCCTTGCCTTGGTTATGTTGTGCTAACTTCCCTTACATTGTGCACTCTCTTTCCCGTCACCAAAGTTAACTCGTGTCTACTCTCTAGGTAGTGATTTTCCTTCCCTCCCCCTCGCATCCCTGGTAACCATCAAAAAATGTTTCTTTCTGTGTGTAAACCTTTTCTTGACTATTTGACAAATACAATATTTGTCCTTTTGTGATTCACTTATTTCACTTAGCCTAATGTCCTCCAAATTCATCCATGTTGTGAGCTGTTTCATGGATTCATCGTTATTCTTTATCTTTGCATAGTATTCCATTGTGTGTGTGTGTACCATAGTTTGCTTTCCATTCATTCATTGATGGGCACTTAGATTGTTTCCATCTTTTTGCTATTGTGAATAAAGCTGCAATAAACATGAGTGTGTATGTCTATTCTTATCATGGCTCTTATTTCTCTAGGATATATTCCTAGGAGTAGGATTGCTGAATCATATATTTCTATTTCTAGCTTTTTAAGGAAGTGCCATACTGTTTTCCATAGTGGTTGTACCATTCTACATTCCCGCCAGCAGTGTATAAGAGTTCCAATCTCCCCACAACCCTGCCAGCATTTATTGTTTTCTGTTTTTCTGATCAGAGTCATTCCAATTATTTTTAAAAAGACTCAAGTAAGATGGCTGGGGTCAGTTTTGCAGGAAGAAGTCAGCAAAAATAGAGCAAGTTTGGCCTCTTGGCCTTTAAAATGATCAAGTAGCTTACAAAGTTCATACGTTGATGAAAGTCACTCATCCCTCTTCCGATCTTGGATAAGGAGTTTGATTAAGGGGGAAAAAAACGCCATCCCACCTGGAGACTGACTTCCTGGGGCTGAGTTTTCTCTTGTGTCAAAGGAATAGGCAGGCCAGATGGTCTCTAAGGCCCCTTCAGATCAAGAACTCCCCACTACCGGTGGGGCTTTCCCTAGCTGGCCTTCTTCCCAGCAGTAAAGTTATTAGAAGATTAGGAGGGCAGAAGCGTGAGTGAAATGAAAGGTCAGCATATTTGCAAGGGGCTCATTCACTTTACACAATGTCTCGTCCTGAGGCACATCCCAGCCTAGTTATTTAAACTGGTTTGAGAAACAGACACAAGGCTGACACCACAATGTCATGTTATTGAGAAAATAACAAGTCACTCTAAGGTGTGGGGTTGTGACATTTTAACTAACTGATAACTCTTTCCCTCTTCCTCATCAATAATGAAGTTACTAAGAAAATAACTTTTTAGTAAAAATGATAAGTAAGAATAAGTATCTCTCACATTGTTTTGATGTGATGACAATGTATGGCAAATCTTAACACAGTGATTGACCATGGTAACATCAATAAATGTTAATTACCTATTGTTGCATTGGTGACAACATATTTTTGTATATTCCCTTAATTTATGAAGCAGTTTCACATATTATCTCATTTAATCCATTCTTTCAACAAGCACTTAATACATGCCTACTATCATATGTCAGGCACTATTCGGACCTCTGAGAATAAAAGAGTGAACAAGACAAAGTCTCCACCCTAACAGAATGTACATAGTCTGTAAGGAAATAGTAAACAGGAAAATGTGTAGGGTGAAGGGGACCAGGTCAGTAAACCAGCTACCATTAAGTCAGCTCCAACTCATGGTGATCCCATGTGTGTCAGAGTAGAACTGTGTTCCACAGGGTTCTCAATGGCTGATTTTTCAGAAGTAGATCACTAGGCACTTCTTTCGAGGTGCTTCTTGGGTGGACTCAAAATGCTAACCCTTTGGTTAGCAGCTCAGTGCATTAACTGTTTGCACCAACTGGGGACTCCCAGGGTTAGTGGGAATGAGGATTTTCTATTTGTCATAGGGTTGTCAGGGATGGTCTCTCTAGTAAGATGGCATTTGTGTGGATGCCTGAAAGAAGTGAAGCAGTGAGCCATGTGGATATCTATGCGAAGGCCGGTGGGGGTGGGGGGAGGACAGTGAATGCAAAGGCTCCGAGATAGGAAATACTTGGCCTGATCAAGAAAGAGAAAGGAGGCCAGTGTGCTGGAGCAAGGCCAGCCAGGTAGGGATCAGTGGGAGGCTGGGGAGGGGGATCATGCAGCTGGATCATAGAAGAACTTTGGCTTTTTCTCTGAGTGAGATGGAAAGACTTTGGAGGGTCTAGAGCAGAGGAGAGACTTGATATGATTTACATGTAGACAGGACCACTCTAGCTATAATGTGAAGAATAGATTGAAATGGGGACAAGGGCAGAAGCCAGACCACTATGGAGGCCACAGCAATAATCCAGGTGAGAGAGGGTGGCTTGGACCAGGTTAACAGTGGAGGCAGTGAGAAGTGGCCAGACTCTAGATATATCTTCAAGGGACAGCAAACAGGATTTGCTGATCAGTTGGATTTACGAAAGGATAATAGAGAGAGGAGTCAAGGATGATGTCAAGCTTTTGAGTCTGGCAATGGAAACGGTAGAGCTGCCATTTGCCGAGATGGGGAAGACATTTATTCAAAACTGCCCTGTCAGGCAAATATAACTAATAGGCTCATTTTCCAGAATTTAGGGGACTAGTAACTAGAGTTAGACTGCCATTCTGTTAAAAATGAAAGCTTCTGACCAGTTTACTGGAGAAAGGGGTTGATTCAAATATGGTCTTCAGAGTATCCAAGTGTGCATTAGCAAGGTCTGGGGGAGCTCCATTAGAGTGTCTTCAGAGATAACCTCACCTTCCCCACCCAGCGAGGGAGTCTCCAGTCTACTTAGGAGGAAGCTGCCAACAGGTTTGGTCCTCAGAGAGGAGGCAGAACTGCATCAATCAAATAGGTATTTATTCAGTGCTGACATGCCCAGAACTGTGATAGGCCAGCAAGAAATTCTGGTCCTCATCACCAATTTGTTTATAATCTGGCTAAACAGAGATCTACACATAAAATGCGTTGTAAGCAATTCACTAAGACTTAATCGAGGGCCGGCCCAGAATGGGTACTTAACAAATATTTGTTGTGTGAAATGTTTGTTAAAACTCGTAGAAATTCAGATAGAGGAGAGACCCGTGGGCCTTGGAGTTGCTGGGAAGACATCACCCCTGAGGTCAGAACGTGGGGTGTGTGCTGGATGGAGAATATTTTAGGCCAAAAGAGTAATGTGAGCGAAGCTTTTATCATCGCTGAGCCCTGGGAAAAGTGAGTAATTGTGACCTAAGAAGGCTCTATACTCTTCGGCCCGGTTTAATGCCCACTTTTGTTTCTGCTGTAAGTGTCCCTCACCTTTCTTACTGACACAATGACCCGTGGCAAAAAAGATTCACTTTGTCCAAAGCAGAGACCACAATGTTACAGGGGATCGGAAAACCTTGTGGCTTGCCGGCCTACAGTTGGAGAGGTTCTTGCACTAGACTGGGCAATGGGCATTTGATCATTTCCTTGGTGTGTACTGGTACAGTCCTATGAGCTCTCATCTAAGGCTAGAGGGTGGCTCAGTTCTCTAAGGATGTGTTTTTGTTAGCTGCCACGGGGTATGCACTGACTTTTGGCAACCCCACGCATAACAGAATGAAACGCTGCCAGATCCTGCGCCATCCTCATGCTTGGTTGAGGACTGAATCTATAGGGTTCTCATTGGCTGGTTTCAGAAGTAGATAGGCCTTTCTTCCTAGTCCATCTTAGTCTGGAAGCTCCAGTGAAACCTCTTCAGCTTCATAGCAACATGCAAGCCTCCTTTGACAGACAGGTGGTGGCACTGAGGTGCATTGGTTGGGAATAGAATCTGGATGTCCTGCATGGAAGGTGAGACTTCTACCACTGAACCACCGTTGCCCACCCCCCCAAAATGTATACAGAGCGGGATTTACCGTAAAGCTAATGAAGCTTAAGCTGCAGGGCCCCTCACTTGCACAGACCCCTTCCAAGGCCTGAAAAAGGTGTGTGTTCACATGGTCAAATTTTTGTAAAATAGGCAAAAGTAAAATATTTTAACTGCATCAGTTAAATCCACTTTCTCTTTACATTCCCACTTTCCGTTTGTCACTCTTCTCCTGTGTCAGGTGGCAATGGAGTAGCCATGGGCATCTTTGAGATCCAGCAAAGAGGCAGATGAGGATACAGTAGGATAATTCATTTTCAGTTTAGCTGGATATATTTATGTTGCTTGTGCTTACTTCATGTATATGTGTGTTATTGTTACTAGAGTCAGTACAGGAATGGCTTCTAGGAACACTCCCATCCCTTTCCCTGCCTGCTATAGTGGCACAAAAGGGCAGGGCCAAATGTGGTATTGGGTATGCTTGTGTCCTATGGCACCTGGCACCCGAAGTATATGGGGGCATGGATGAGAAATATGTTTGAAATGAATGCAGCCAGAAGTTGGTCTATGAAAAAGTCTTCTAATCATCAGACACGAAAAATCATAAACCAAAGATTCTGTTCTCATTGACCCCTAGTCTGAAAGAAAGTTCTCTCCTGTCAAGAATATACTTGACAATGTCGCATACACAATTATAAACACACCCTATTTTGTTTCTTTTTGGAGGGGGTTGCACAAAATATCATTTTCAGAACTCCTGTATTTGTTGGGGATAAAACTATAGCAGTACAACTTGTACAAGGAAAGGTCATGGAAGCTCCATAGACACATCCAAACTCCCTGAGGGACCCAGCTGCTAGGCTGAGGGCTGTGGGGGCCATGGTCTCAGGGAACATCTAGCTCAACTGGTATAACACAGTTTAAAAAGAAAATGTTCTACATTCTACCTTGATGAGTAGCATCTGAGGTCTTAAAAGCCTGTGAGCAGCCATCTAAAATACTCCACTGGTCTCACCCCTTCGGGAGCAAGGGAGAATGAAGAAAACAAGATACAAGGAAAAGATTAGTCCAAAGGACTAATGGACCACAACTACCACAGCCTCCACCAGACTGAGTCCAGTACAAGTAAATGGTGCCCGGCTACCACCACTGTCTGCTCTGACATGGATCACAATAGAGGGTCCCAGACAGAGCCAGAGAAAAATGTAGAACAAAATTCTAACTCACAAAAAAAGATCAGACTTACTGACCTGACAGAGACTGGAGAAACCCGAGAGTATGGCCCCTGGACACCCTTTTAGCTCAGTAATGAAGTCACTCCCAAAGTTCACCCTTCAGCCAAAGATTAGACAGCCCCATAAAACAAAAGGAGACTAAAGGGGCACACCAGCCCAGGGACAAGGACTAGAAGGCAGGAGGGGACAGGGAAGCTGGTAATAGGGAACCCAAGATTGAGAAAGGAGAGTATCGACATGTCATGGGGTTGTTAACCAACGTCATAAAACAATATGTGTACTGTTTAATGAGAAACTAGTTTGTTCCGTGAACTTTCATCTAAAGTACTAAAAAAATAAAAACAAAGAAAAAGGATATCTGTACATGAAATCTCATGGGTGATACACCTCAGCTATCAATAATAAATATCAAGCCACTATATGAAAGAGATATCTTTCTACTACTCTATCCTCCTACCTTCTCTATAAAAAATGATTTTACGAAATTGCTGACACATCACCCCAATCAAAGGGTATAAAGCCAAAGATATAGCTGGGGGAAAGCATTAGATATTTCAGGGAGTTCATTAATATTTTTTTTTTCTGGATTTGGAGATGTTTGTAGTCTTTCTGATTGTGGTTTATTGTATTTTCTAATTTAAAATAAAAATTTACTTTCATATCTGCGTTTGTATATGTAATTTTCTATTCTTAAACTTTGGGCCCCACAGAATCTTGATCTGCCTCCTGAAGAGCCATATTAACTTATATAGCTGAAAATCATCCCTGCCAGGTCCATAGGAGATCCCGGTCTCTGTTTCTCTGTTAGAGAGGCAGTATGTTAGATTCTTAAGGCAGGGACTCTGGGGCCAGATTGCCAGGATTCAAAGACAATGTGAAACATATATAACAGCGCCTGTCACTTTGTAGGCACTTCTACAAAAAAAAAAAACAAACAAACAAACATGTTGCTGTTGAGTCGATTAAGACTCATAGAGACCTATAGGACAGATTAGAATTGCCCCATACGGTTTCCAAGGAGCAGCTGGTGAATTTGAACCGCAAACCCTTTGGTTAGCGGTGAACTTTTCATCACTGTGCCACCAGGGCTCCTTAGGCACTTCTTAAGGGCTAATTATCATATTATTATTACTGCGTTAGACATGTCATCTCTTGTTCTAAATTTTTACTCAGATACACTAATTGCAAGACATAAATGTTGTCAATTTTTATTGTGGGAAAATATATATAACAAAACATTTTCCATTTTAACCATTTTTAAGTGTAAAATTCAGTGACATTAATTATAGTCACCATGTTGTGCAATTATCACCACCATCCATTTCCAAACTTCTTCGTCATCCCAAACAGAAACTCAGTATGAGTTAAGCAATAACTCCTCCACGTCCCCCTCCTCCCAAACCTTGGAAACTACTAATAAATGTTCGTCCCTGTACATTTGCCTATCTCATGTAAGTGGGATCATACAATATTTGTCCTTTCGTGCCTGATTTATTTCACTCACCATGTTTTCAAGGTTTGTCCAAGTCACAGCATGTAAGAATATACAGAATATTTTTAAGAAATAGATTTTTTAATCAAGAGTTTGTAGCCATAGTTTGCTTAACTAAAACACTACTTTAAACTAAAAGTAAAGGATGAATTGGAACTTTGTGCTCGTTCCATTTGTTTCACACCGCGACAAGGTAGTGTGAGGATGGGGTGCAGGTGTCTAGAGCAGCTAGACAGAGAAGGGAACATGTGCGTGTCAGAGGTGCATTCACTAACAGAATGATCCCCACACCCCAGTGCAAAGCGATGCCATGGTTAAGGCAGCAAAAGGACTTCAATGCACTAAGAAGGTTTTACTGACCCCTTGTGGGCAAAAGAGGTTAGTGCGCCCAATAAAGATCCCAGTTTCCGGAATTTGTGTTCATACAATCCTTCACCTGGAAAATTCAAGGAACAGAAAGATGAGGCAGGTTACTAACTGTCCAGATTCTTTCTAGTTACTTGAAACTCTCATTTACAGTTACTTCTCAGATCAACTTCTTTCCTGACACACTTCAGAGCTCTCATAAAGTTAGGCAGTCTGTGATGTCAGGAATACGGGCTTTGGTTGTTGAAAGAAAGAAACAGAGGGAGAGAAGATAAGAAGAAAACTAATTTTGAATTCTAGCACAGCTACTAACTGAAAGCCTATGGGCACTTTGTTAACTCTGTCTGAGCCTCCCTATCCTCACAGGTAAGATGAGACTCATAGTGTTAATGACTGAATATATGGTGTATATAAAAGTGCCTGTGCACTGTACGTAAAAACAAAACAAAACAAAAAACATTACGGTGGAGTCCATTCTGACTCACAGCGGCCCTATAAGATAGAATAGAATTGCCTTACAGGGTTTCCAAGGCTGTAATCTTTAGGGAAGCAGACTGCCACATCCTTCTCCCACTGAGCAGCTGGTGGGTTTGAACCACCAACATTTTGGTTAGCAGCGGAGTGCATAAACACTGCCCAGTCAATGTTCCTTGCATGGTATATAAAAAAATTTAAAAAAAAAAAAAAACCTGTTGCTCTGGAGTTAATTCTGACTCATAGCGACCCTATAGGACAGGGTAGAACTGCCCCATAGGGTTTCCAAGGAGTGGCTGGTGGATAAGAACTGCCTACTTTTGGGTTAGCAGCCAAGCTGTTAACCACTGAGCCACCAGAGCTCCTGCATGGCATATACCCATTGCCATCGAGTCAATTCTGACTCATAGGGAGCCATGGTATATAGTAGGTGCTAAATAAGTGTTTATGTTGCTGCCATTAAATATGATGGTGTCATATTTAATCATTATCGTGATACTCTTTCGACAGTCACTTTACCCTCCTGTATCATCTTTAAAAAAGAAAGAAAGAGAAACAAGTTCTTTTAATTTAACAATTTCCTCAGTTGAGATCAGGTTTGACATTGTCTCTTAGAACACACACAGATAGAAAACGTTTCTTCTTGTACAGGAAGCTTGGTTTGCCTGATGCAAGCAGAATTCCAACGGAGAGGTTTGGAGGAGGGGGCACAGAAAACCACTCCTCTTCCAAATAGAGCCAGCTGGACAATCCTGGGCTCTGGTATGTGTGTTAATTTATCTTCCCATAGGAAATGCCTGAGATCCTACTCAGAAGTAAATACTCTTTGCTGCAACTGAAAGGAGGTAATTCCCATTTTCCCAGGTTGAGGCCCCTTCTGTTTTGGAATAAGAAGCCCAGCAGGGAGGTTCCATAAGATGGGCAGTTCGACTGGAGTGTAAGGCTGACTTGCTTTTCTCCCACAGCAGATATTAGGTGCTTGGGCAATCCTCCCCACTCTTATTTTCCCTTATACCTAGAGAAAAGGAGATTTGGGCTGAAGGATAACAAACACTGAACTAAACTGGAGAGACTGGGTTAGAGAAAACCAAATTGCTTGTCTTAGAACAACATGACCACACCACTCCACGGCACACCAATGCAACCTTCCAAGCGACTCTGACTTCCCAACCCATCAAGCCAAGGCAGCCCAGAACTGTGATTCTTGAGCTACTCTCCCAAAGGTCTCCAAGCCTTGGAATGATAATCTCTACTACTTTTCCTTTTTTTGTCTCCCTCGACTCAGCATTTAAAAAAAAAAAAAATGTTCTTCATAGTTTGATCAAGGACTCAATAGATGAGTCCTGATCAAAAGTGGAAAAAGGTGAAACAGAATTTTAAATTTCTTATAGACTACACTTATTGGACCCATTGAGGCTGGAGTAACCCCAGAATCTGTTGCCCTGAGAAAATTTTTGAACCTTGAACTGAAACTATCCCCTGAAGTCATCTTCAAACTAAACAACAGTTTAGCTGAATTAGTAAAGAATGTTCGCCTTAAGCATTGTGCTCTTTTAAAGAATTATCTATATCAGATCAAATTGACAACGGTAACTCTAAAGAAAAATGAGTAGTTTATGGGGCAGTGAGTCTAAGTCAATGGTGGTGAAACAATATGGGGAGAGATAGCAAGAATAGTGTCACAGCGTGAAGAATGTAATCAATGTCATTGAACTGTACATGTAGGAATTGTTGAACAGGTGTATATTTGTACAGGTGTAATCTACTTTCTATATTTCCACCAAAAATGAGGTAAATATTTTTAAAAGTTCTTCACACATAGTAAGATATTAAAAGTCATTATTATTAAAATGTAAGAGGTTATGTGGAGAAAACAGGTATAGTATGCATATTTATGCTTAACAATGGAAGGAGGGTACCAATACATATGCATGTGTATTTGTTAATATCAAAATAAACACAATGGGAGGTTAATAAATAACATTTTTTAAATGATTACTTATGGGGGAATGAAGAGGACAGGGTGGAGGGGATAGGAATAGAAGCTAGATTTCTTTGATCAGTTAAGAATAAGAAAAATAAAAAATTTTATTTTACCTTAATTGATTCCTTCTTGAACACTCTTCTTTTCTTTATGTAGATACAACTTTCTGACCTATATCATTTTCCTTCTCTCTGAAGAACTTATTTTGGCATTTCTTGTAAGGCAGCTCTACTGGTGACAAATTCCCTCAGTTTTTGTTTATCTGAGAAGGTCTGATTTTTCTTCTTAAATTTTGAAGTATAATTTTGCTGGATATAGAAGTCTAGGTTGGTGGGGTTTTCCCCCCCCCCAATGCTTTAAATATTTAACTCCACTCTATTCTTATTTCCATGGTTTCTGAAGAAGGCCAATGTAATTCTTATCCTTGTTATTTTATAGGAAAGGTCCCCCCAGGCCCTGGCTTCAAGATTTTCTCTTTGTCTTTGATTTTCTGAAGCTTGAATATGATACGCCTAGATGTATATTTTTTGGTATTTAATCTGCTTGCTATTCTCTGAGTTTCCTGGATCTGTAGTTTGGTGTCTTTCTCCAATTTTGGAAAATTCTCAGTTATTATTACTTCAAATATTTCTTCTGTTCCTTTCTCTTTTTTCTCCTTCAGATATTCCCATTACATGCATGTTATACCTTTGTAAGGAGCCCTGGTTGTGCAGTGGTTAAACACTCAGCTGCTAACTGAAAGGTCGGCGGTTCAAACCCCATCAGCCACTCTGCAAGAGAAAGATGTAGCAGTCTGCTTCTGTAAAGATGTACAGTCTTGGAAACCCTATGGAGTAGTTCTACTCTGTCCTACAGGATCACTATGAGTCAGAATCGACTCGACAGCAGTGGGGATACCTTTGTATTTGTCCCGAGAAGTTAGACTTCTTTGAATATTCTTTGTTCTAGATCTGACTTTGGAATAATGTATGTATCCTACATAATTAAGTTCACTAATTCTTTCTTCTGACAGTTAAAATCTACTAATAAGCCCTTCTAGTGAACATTTTATTTCAGTTATTGTACTTTTCAACCCTAGAATTTCCATTTGGTTCCTTTTTTATAATTCTGTCTCTTTATTGATATTCTCTATTTGACGTGACATTGTAATTGTAACTTCTACTTCTTTAATCATGCTTTCTTTTGGTTCTATGAACATATTTGTGATGACTACTTCAAAATCTTTTTCCATTAAATTCGATATCTGGTTGTTCTCATAGGCAGTTTCTGTTGCATGCATTTTTCTGGTGTATGGGTCACACTTTCCTGTTTCTTTGCATGCTCATAAGTTTTGTTGGATACTGGACATTTAGATAATATATTGCAGCAATTCTGGGCATTGGTCCACCTCTCTCTCCCTAAGACTTATTGTTGTTATTTGCTTGCTTATTTGTTTAGCAATTTAGCAACTGGCTGGATTATTTTAATGAAGTCATTCACTTCTTTCTCTCCCCACCAGTACTAAGCCTCTAATATTGTTTTCAACAATGCTCTAGGACATAAATTCCTCTCCAAACTAATCCAATCAAATTGTGGCTCCTTTGAAGGAATCATTTCTGAGGTCAATTTTTATATTATTTCTGACCCCAAGAGGCTTCTACCAGCTGTCTCATTCCCCAGTTCTTTCCTGCAAATACTGACCTATAGTCTAGGCTCTATCTTCGTTAGCTTCATGAATCCCCTCCCAAATGCCTTTCATGACAACCTCCACTATTCTTGATAGCACCCTTAGGCTTAAATTTCTCCGCACTTTGTTGCAAATAAAGTCAGTTCCTTTGGGAAGAGCTTAGAAGCTTTCAGTTTTAAAACTTGCTTCTCCCCTCAGGCCAAACTTCTGAGCCAGGGTTCTGGAGGAGGAGGTGGGGACAATGGTAAGCTTCTCTCTCAGTGACAGCTTCACTCTGCGTGTTGAGCATTTGGTGGAGTGGAGGAAACAGCCTGAGATCCTCTTGGCTTGTCTCTAATAACATGAAACCACCACCTCATGAGCCAGAGAAAAAGCTATCAGGGTCCCAGTATTCTCATCATGCCACACCCGAGGTAGAGTCTCTGTTCCATGAGTTAGGCAAGAAGAGAGCCCCCACCTCTCAATCACACTCACCCAGGACTTAGCTTCAGCAACAGGCAGTTGGGGACAGAACAATTAATGCTGAAATCCTGCTTCTCCAAAAAAGAAATCTCTCTATGTGGGAGCTGGGGGGACAGGGATCCCTGTGTTCTTAATGTAGCAAGCAGTCTGGAGTGGATTCTCCACCTTCCTGAGCTGAGAGGGGGCAGGAAAGGAGCAGTCTTGGTTCAAATACCACAGACTCTTAGCTTTCTTACTGTTTTTTGTTTTTTATTTTTATTTTTTAAATGATATTTTATTGTGTTTTCAGTGAAGGTTTACACAACAGTTTAGGATCCCATTCAACAATCTACACAAGTTGTTCAGTTACATTGGTTACATTCTTGACAATGTATGAACATTTTCGTTATTTCTGTTCTGGTTGTTCCGTTTCTCTTACTAAGTTTTCATAGATTTTCTTGAATAAATGTTTTCATTTGCTGTTTGCCCTTAGGACTATTTCCAGGGGTTTTGAATGGCTGCTTTTAATAGTTTCTCCAGTTTTGCTGGGGAGTGGGTCAGCAGAGCTTCTCATACTGTGATGCTGAACTCATTCTCCCTCAATTCTCTTTTTATATATGTTATTTATTTTATTTTTGTTGTTGAGAATATACACAGCAAAACACACACAAATTCAACAATTTCTACATATACAATTCAATCACGTTGATTACATTCTTCAAGTTGTGCAACCATTCTCACCCTTCTTTTCCAAGCTGTTCCTCCCCCATTGACATAAACTCACTGCCCCATAAGTTTCCTATCTAATTCTTCAAGTTGCTGTTGTCAATTTGCTCAGGTATAGATAGTTCTTAAAGGAGCACAATGCTCAAGGCAGACATTCTTTACTAGTTAAGCTAAACTATTGTTTTGAGAAAACTTCAGGAGATACTGTTGGTTTAAGGTTTAAAGATTATCTCAGGGCAATAGTTTCAGGGGTTCATCCAGCCTCCATGGCTCCAGAATGTCTGGAGTCCATGAGAATTTTAAGTTCTGTTATGCATTTGCCCCCTTTTGATCAAGATTTTGCTATAGAATCTTTGATCAAAATATTCAGTAATGGTAGCAAAGCATCATCCAGTTCTTCTGGTCTCATGGCAAAGGGGGCAGTTGTTCACAGAGGCAATTAGTCACACATTCCACTTTCTCCCCCTATTCCCGACTCTCCTTTCTTTGTTGCTTCAGGCAAATAGAGACCAATTGTTCTCCCTTGGAAGGCTGTTTGCAAGCTTTTAAGACTCCAGGAACTACGCAACAAACTAGGAGGTAGAACAGAAGCACTAAACACTATATTAGGCCAATTAACTGGGATGTCGCATGAAACCATGACCCTAAACCTCCAAACCAAGGAACCAAAGCCCATGAAGTGTTTGGTTATACATACACAGCCTCAGCAGCTACTCTTTTTGTTTGTTGGTATGTTTGTATTTTTGTAAATATATTTATCATACAACTTTTGCCAATTCAACTTTTACAGGTGTACAACTTATTGACAGCAATTACAGTAATGAGCTGTGCAACCCTACCCTTAATCAATGCAATTTTTCTATTACCGTAAACTGAAACTCAAGGCTTCAAAAGCAATAACCACCCATCTCCTCCCTCCCGCCCCTGGAAACCACTAATAAACTTTGGTCTCTATGCTTTTGCCTGTTCTTGTCTTTTTATGTCATTGAAGTCATACAATATTTGTCCTTTTGTGATTGACTTATTTCACTCAGCATGATGTCTTCAAGCTCCATCCATATTGTAGCATGTATCAAGACTTCATTTCTCTTACTGGCTGAGTAGTATTCCATTGTATGTATGTACCACATTTTGTTTATCCATTCATCCATTGATGAGCATTTAGGTTGTTTCCACTTTTTGGCTATTGTGAGTAGTGCTGTAATGAACATTGGTGTACAAGTATCTGTTTGAGAGTCTCTGTTTTCAATTCTTTCGGGTATAACCCTAGGAGTGGAATTGCTGGGTCATAAGGTAGTTCTGGAAACCTTGATGGCGTAGTGGTTAAGAGTTCGGCTGCTAACCATAAAGGTCGGCAGTTCGAATCCACCAGGCGTTCCTTGGAAACCCTACGGGGTAGTTCTACTCTGTCCTATAGGGTCACTATGAGTCAAAATCGACTCAGCGGCAGTGGGTTTTTAATGGGTAAAGTAGTTCTATTTTTAGTTTTTTACAAAACAGTTGCACTGTTTTCCACAACAGCTGTACCATTTTGCATTCCAACCAGCAATGGATAGGTGTTCCAATTTCTCCAAATTCTTGCCAACATTGGTTATTTTCTAATTTTGCCTTTGTTTTTTTTACCCTAGCCATCCTAGTGGGAGTGAAATGGTATCTCATTGTGGTTTTGATTTGAATCTCTCTGATGGCTACTGATGTTGAGCATCTTCTCATGTTTTTTCGTGGCCATTTGAATGTCTCAAATCTTCTCTGAATGCAGGAGATTATTTAAGTTATATTTTTAAATATTGTCTTCCATTGTTTGGGTTTTCTTTCCCAGGAAATTTAATTATGTGTATGCAGGATTTTCTCCATCTACTTTTATCATTTTCTTCCTAAACCTTTTCAACTTTTTATTTCCATTTCATTTTGGGTGCTTTTCTTGTTTCTGTCCTCTATGCTCTTTTTCTGATTTCTCACAGTACCTATCCTTTCATCTTCTTTTTAATTTTGGCAAAAGTTTTGTTTTGTCTTTCATTTCTTTCCTAAGTTCTGCCAGCTCACATTCCACCTCCTCCTGTTGTCTTGCCATTGCTTTCCTGAGTTCTTCTAGTGTTTTTGTGCTTGCGATTTGTGGTGTTCCTTCATAGCAATAATTATGATGACATGTTTGGTAATCATTTTAATCTGTTCTATAGCTTTTTTTATGTATGTATGTATTTCATATATATCTTTTTTTATTGTACTTTAGATGAAGGTTTACAGAACAAATAGTTCCTCATTAAACAGTTAGTACACATATTGTTTTATGACATTGGTTAACAACCCCATGACAAGTCAACACTCTTCCGTCTCGACCTTGGAGGACTTTTTTTTTCTGGTGAAAATATACATAGCCAAAGTTACACCATTTCAAAAGTTTCTACATGTACAATTCAGTGACATGGATTACATTCTTCCAGTTGTGCTGCTATTCTCACTATCCTTTTCCAAATTATTCCATCACCATTATCTTCAACTCACTGCCCCCAAGGCTTCCCATCAAACTTTTTGAGTTGCTGTTGTCAACTTGATCTCACATAGATAATTTTTTTTTTGTACCTAAGATGAAGGTTTGCAGAACAAATAGTTTCTCATTAAACAGTTAGTACACCTATTGCCCTATGACAATGGTTAACAACCTATAGCATTATTTTTATGGTGGGTATTCTCCATTTGCTACTTTTTCCTCTCATTATTGATACAGTGTCCAAACTCTTTGTTATTCATGAATGAATGAATTCCATTTTTCTGGACCAGTTATTTACAAGAGGTTCCTCACTGAGAGAGAGGAAGAGCTGGAGGAACAAGGTAGTATTTCAGACTTTACAGTCAGGAGTTCCTCTACCATGGCTACAGAGAAAGTTGTTTTTGTTTGTTTGTTTTTAAACATGGCACCTCTGTTTTTCTGCATTTCTGGGCAGCCACACTTTTTTATTCAGAAACTAGAGAGTTTCTAATACCTGCTCTGAACTCACCAATTTCCTCACACCTCAGGATAATTCCCTCAATTTCAGAAGGTGTACATTTTTACGTGCACCTTTAGGATTATCACCACTGAGTCCTCTTTATCACTTTTTGAGCCTCCTCTCTCCAACTTTGCTTGCCTTAAGTAGCTTCTGCCTGATACTAGCCCTGTTTGAACTCAGCCCTGCTACAGTAGCTTTAGCTTTTGCTTTTGCAAATCAGCGTGTTCCCTCAATTTTAGGAAATTAATTTGTGCTTGTGCTTTCTGAAATATTTTATTCAATACCTTGGTATTTTCACTCAGGTCATTGCCACTCCCAATGCTGCTTTCTCAGCCTCTCTTGTCAGCACACATACTTGGAGTTTGCAGCTTTCCTCTGACTTCTAGTTTTGCTGAAAATGAAGTGTGTGGGTGTGCATATGTATGTACCTGCATATATGTGTGTGTCTCTTCTCCTTGTCCTGAGTGGCTTCTATGAGGAGAAAGTGACTAAGTTGTCACCATTTTTATACTAGAGGTCCTCTCTATACTAAATATTTTTTTGAGGAGCAGTGGCTGTTTGATGTGTTAATCTCCCACTGTGATTGTGATTTGCCAACTTCTAATTTTTGTTAATGTCTGTTTTTAATATGTGGAAGTTTTGTGTTTTTTGTTAAACAGCATATAGTTCAGATCAGTTTATGTCTGACAATCTAATGTAACTGCAAGTCAAGTCCATTTACATTTATTATGATTAGTGATATATTTATTTCAATCTTTTTTTTCTTCTTTGCTCTTTTAGGTTTCTCTCTCTCTCTTCTGATTCTATTGATTGATCAGGTTTTATTTATGTTGTTTTTCCCCAATACTGGATTGAAAGTCACATATTCTACTTGTATTCTTTTGCTTGTTGTCCTTAATACTTTAACATGAAATGTCTGATTTACCAAAATCTAAGATTAGCCAACAACTCCATCCACATCCCATACAACACCAGCACCTAGAACATTTTAAATCCAATTACCAACCTCAATTTACATGTTATTGTCCAACATCTTAGTTCCTCCCTGTTTTTATATCCCCCAAAATTAATCACTATTATTACTTATACAGTCAGTGTTTGTTTAGATTTACCAAATTATTACTCACTATTTCTTCTTATATCTCATTTCACTCTTCTGCATTTAATTTATTTCTTACTAAATTCTATAGTTTCTTTCTATGAGACTCTGTTAGTTTTTGTTTGTTGGGAAATGTTTTTATTCCACCTTCACTTCATTTAGCTGAGTATAGAATTCAGTTTCTTTCTGCATTTTGATGATATTTCATTATATTCTGGCTTTTTATTATTGTTGCTGAGCAGTCTACTGTTAATTGTCATTCCTTTACATGTTCTTTCATCTCTGGTTGTTTTAGAGATCGTCTTTTCATCTTTGCTGTTCTACAGTTACAGAATATGTCTAGGAATAGGTTTACTTTTATTTATCCTGTGCTTCCTAATTCTGATTCTTCAATTCTGGAACACTGTCAGCCAGTCACACTTCAAATATTGTCTTTCCCTCTTGCTTTTTTCTCTCCTTCAGGATTTTCTATTAAACCAGTGTTGGACTTTCTTGTTTTATCTTCCATGTTTTCAGTCTCTCCTTCACAGTTGCATTTCTTTTCCATCTTTGCTACCTTCTGCGTAATTTTCTCTAATATACCCTACAGTTTACTAATTTGTCTATCCAATCCATTTAACTTACCACTGATTTTTTGTTTCAATGATTAAATTTTTCATTCCTAGATGCTCTTTCGGAGCCCTGGTTTAACAGTGGTGAAGAGATACGGCTACTAACCAAAAGGTTAGCAGTTAGAATCCACCAGCTGCTGTTTAGAAACCCTATGGGGCAGTTCTACTCTGTCCTATAGGGTAGCTATGAGAAGCACTTTTGTTCTTTTTCAAATCTGTCTAGATTTTTTAAAATAATGTTTTTTTCTTTTCCCATGTTTGCATTTCTTTTTCTATATCTCTGATCATTTTAACTTAAAAATTTTTTTTTTCTCTCCAGTAGACCACAGAAGCTGTGGGATGACATCAAGGACATCATACATGAAGAAAGCAAAACGTCATTACAAAGACAGGAAAGAAAGAAAAGACCAAAATGGAAAGAGACTCTGAAACTTGCTCTTGAGCATAGAGTAGTTAAAGTGAATGGAAGAAATGATGAAGTAAAAGAGCTGAACAGAAGATTTCAAAGGGCAGCCCAAGAAGAAAAAGTATTATAATGAAATGTGTAAACAGTTGGAGTTAGAAAACCAAAAGGGAAGAATATGCTCGGCATTTCTCAAGCTGAAAGAACTGAAGAAAAAATTCAAGCCTTGAGTTGCAATATTGAAGGATTCTATGGGCAAAATGTTGATGACACAGGAAGGATCAATAGAAGATGGAAGGAATACACAGAGTCATTGTACCAAAAAGAATTGGTTGGAGGAGCAGAGCCAACATAGCACTATAGACAGAAGCACCACGCCATCCCTCCACAGCAAAGATCCAAAAAACTAAGTAAAACAGAGACAATTGTCAATCCTGGAAACCTAAGCATCAAATGAAGAGAAAAAGAGCTCAGCCAAGCACCAAATGGAATAAGAAACTGACAGAGAACAGAGAGCAAAGAGCAATACCTGCAGAGGTCTCCTGTCAGCTAACATAGCATGGGTTAACCATCTTGGAGTCCTGTCGGAGATCAGCAGACAGAGAGTATAAGAAAGCAGCTTCACGGAGCTCCCAGCAGGAGACAGAGTACCCAGTAACCAGTGATATATGCTTTCCCACCCCCTACCCTTCTACCCCCCAGCTCGGCCTCCACCATTTCCCACCAGCCACAGTCTCTTGGCCAGGAGGCACAAGCTCTGGCTCCGTGCTGCTTGGATTCACCCCAACCACACTGGCCAGTTCCCTCAGTGCCATTTCTTTGTTACTGGTGTTGCTGTTTTCTGCTTCTTTTGGTTTCTTCCTTGCCTCTCACTTCCTCCCCCTCCTTTCTCTCAAACACCTGGCTCTGTGTGCAATCTTTTCTTCTTCATGAAAGGCTGCGAAGCACCACTTGGCTGGGGAACTACTTCCCTGGACTGTGTCACCACCCTGTTGGGATCCCAAGCAACTTTTTAAGGTATTGTTTTGTTATGTTCTGTTTGTTTCTTTTCTTTTCTGGGCTTGGAAGCCCCTTCTAGCCAGGCTGTACGTTGAAGCTTGGGAGCCACTTCCCCAGTCTGTGCTGCTGTGTTGGTGGGATCCTTGGGGTCATTTCTTTTTTTATCTTTTTTCTCTTTTTTCCTTTTTTCTTTCTTCATTTCTCAGTTTCTTATCTCTCTCTATGTACCTTCTTTTTCTGTCTCCTGATTACCTGGTACTGTGTGAAATCTCTGACCCTTCCAGCCAGGCTGTACTTCATGGCCTGGGAGCAAATTTCCTGGTCTTCGAAGTTGTACCAGTGGGATCCCTGGGGACTTTTCTTTTTTTTTTCCTAATTTTTTTCAATTTATTTTTCTCTTTTCCTTATTGTTTTTCTCCACTTCTTGGTTTCTTGTCCATCCATTCCAATAGCAAGCTCCTTTAGCACTCTTTTCTTTGTTTGTTGGCTCCTGTTTCTCTCTCCTCTCTCTCTTCTTTCCATACCATTCTTAGCTCCACACATCACAATTTCCCCCCTCCTTTCTGGCTACCTGCACTGTGTGCTAAACATCAGACCCCCAAGCAGCACAGGTATGGCCTGCTGGAACCTGCCCTGCAATGACTATGTGCCCGCCCTGTCAGCCCTAGTGTCACAAACAACCCATTCAGGCCCTACCCTTCAGCTGGACCTGCCCTGCTGTACCATAGCAGAGCAACACGTCCATTGGACAAGGGGGTGAAAATATCATGCCCACAGATGAGCAAATAACAAAGAACACACAACCTGCCTGCTCAGAAATAACCAAATAAAATTTAAAAAGCAGGATGAAACAAGCAAATATACAGTCAGTAAATGAAGTAAATAACTACTGAATGTCCTGAACACAGCAGACAGTATCAAAACATAAAAAAACAGGACAGGATGGTTCCAGTAGGCATCCAAAATAAAACAGAAGATGACTTTCCAGTAAAAAAGAAAAGGCACAGGAACTACCTGACAGGGAATTCAAATCTCTAGTATTCAGAGCTATCCAAGAGTTGAAGCAAAAAGCAGACAAAAATGAGGAAAAAATAGACATTCATGGAAAAGGCAGACAAATTCATGGAAAGTACAGATAAAAAATGGAAGAATTCAGGAAAATAATGCAGGAACAAAATGCCAAAATAAATTCACAACTAGAAATTATTAAAAAACAACAAATTAGAAATCCAAAAGATAAACAATAAGATTTCAGTAATGGACAGTGTCATAGAAGGGCTAAGGAGCAGGTTTGAAACAAAGGAAGACAGGATTAGCAAAATTGAAGACAAACACTTGCATACAACTTTGAGGAAAAATCAGAAAAAAGAACAAAGAAAAATGAAGAAACCCTGAAAATTATGTGGGATGCAATCAAAAACAAAAATTTGCAAGTGATTGGAGTTCCAGAACAGGGGAGAAAATGGAAAACAAAGAGAGGATCATTGAAGAATTGCTGGCAGAAAATTTCCCTAACATTGTGAACGATGAAAAACTGACCATCTAAGAAGCTCAACGAACCTCGTATAGGATAGGTCCCAAAAGAAAATCACCAAGGCAGATCATAATCATACTCGATAAAACCAAAGACAAAGAATCCTGAGAGCAGCTCGAGAGAAAAGAAAAGTCACATACAGACGGGAAACAATAAGACTAAGCTCTGATTACTCGGCAGAAACCCTGTAGGCAAGAAAGCAATGGGATGATATATATAAAATCTTGAAAGAAAAAAACTGCCAATCAAGAATAATATACCCCACAAAACTCTTGTTTAAATATGTTGGTGAAATTAGGACATTTCCAGATAAACAGAAATTAAGGGAATATGTAAAAACCAAACCAAACTTGCAAGAATTATTAAAAGGAGTTCTTCGGTTTGAGAACAAACAACATCAGCCCATAGCCGGAATCTAGGATGCAAGATCATACCAACTAGACACCAACCTAGGAAATGAACTCTCAAGGGCTATCCAAAACCAAAAGAACTACAACAGGGAACCAGAGACGTTAATCTGTAAATGACAACAATGTCAGAACAATAAAAGAGGGAATAAACGGTGTAGGTATAGAACTTTCTAATGGAGAGGAAAGAATAATAGATTAGTTTAAGCCTAAGAAGATAAGGGTAAATTTCAAGGTAACCACAAAGAAAGTTAACAAACCTACTCATCAAAATAAAGAAAAAAAAAATAAAGTCTCAGTAAAAACAAAATCTACAAAAAAAAAAAAGAAATGAAAAAAAATCCACAAACAAAAGGAATTCAGCACAGGAGACTGAGAACAAAGAAAATGTCAGCACCACAAAAAAAAAAAAACACTAAAAAATGACAGCAATAAATTCACACTTATCAATAATTACACTAAATGCAAATGGCCTAAGTGCACCCATAAAGAAACAGAGAGTGACAGAATGGATAAAAAAATAAAATCCAGGATCCATCAATATGCTGTCTATAAGAGACACACCTTAGAAACAAAGACGTAAATTTATTAAAAATCAAAGGATGGAAAAAATACAACAAGCAAACAGCTACCGAAAAAGAGCAAGAGTGGCAATACTAATCTCAGATAAAATAGACTTTAAAACAAAATCCACCATAAAAGACAGAGAAGGGCACTATATAATGATTAAAGGGACAATCCATCATAAAGACATAACCATAAAAAACATCTTCACACCCGATGACAAAGCTCCAAAATACAGAAAACAAACTCTAACAATACTGAAAAGAGCAATTGACAGTTCCACAATAATAGTAGGAGACTTCAACACACCACTCTCAGTAAAGGACAGAAAATCTAGAAAGAAACTCAACAAAGATACTGTGTTAGTTATCTAGTGCTGCTGTAACAGAAATACCACGAGTGGATGGCTTTAACAAAGACAAATTTATTCTCTCACAGTCCAATAGGCTACAAGTCCAAATTCAGGGGAAGGCTTTCTCTGTCGGTTCTGGAGGAAGGTCCTTGCCATCAATCTTCCCTTGGTCTGGGAGCACCTCAGCACAGGAATCTCAGGTCCAAAGGATGCGCTCTGCTCCTGGCACTGCTTTCTTGGTGGTATAAGGTCCCCAATTCTCTGCTTGCTTCCCTTTCCTTTTATCTCTTGAAAGATAAAAGGTGGTGCAGGCCACACCCTAGGGAAACTCCCTTTACATTGGATCAGGGATGTGACCTTAGTAATGGTGTTATACAATCCCACCCTAATCCTCTTTAACATAAAATTACAATCACAAAATGGAGGACAACCACATAATACTGGGCATCACGGTCCAGCCAAATTGATACACACATTTTTGGGGGGACATAATTCAATCCATGACAGATAGAAGAGCTAAAGGGTACAATCAGCCAACTTGACCTCACAGACATATATAGAACACGCCACCCAAAACCTGCAAAGTACACATTCTATTCCAATGCACATGGAACATTCTCCAGAATAGATCACAACTTAGGCCACAGAGCAACCCTCAACAAAATCCAGAACACTGAGATAACACAAAATATCTTCTCTGACCATAATACCAACAAGGTAGAAATTAACAACAGGAAGAGCAACGGAGAAAAACCACTTACATGGAAACTGAATAACACCCTGCTTACACATCACTGGGTAATAGAAGAAATCAGAGATGGAATCAAAAAATTCCTAGAATCAAATGAGAATGAAAACA